>NW_026993713.1:0-10553 GCF_028769735.1 Zonotrichia leucophrys gambelii
TTTTTCTTCCCGGGAAAAAAGGGCCCGTTTTGATTTTTTTTTTGGGGGGTGTGGTGGGGAGTGGCCGGCGGCTCCCGAAAATCCCAAACGCTGGATGGTCCCCGAAAGGTGGCACCGGCCAACGGGCTGGTTTTATAGAGGCAGTGGTCCTGCAAACTGCCCGCCAGAGCGGGGGTAGTTTTTTTCCCGGGGGAAAAAAGGGGTGTTTTTGTTCGGGGGCTGGGTGGGAGTGGCCCCCTGGCCCTGAAAAACCCCGATAGCAGGATGGTTCCCCCGATGAAAGGTGGCACCCGTGCCAAATGGGTGGATTGAAGGGCAAGTGGCCCTGCAATCTGCCGCCCCGAGACGGGAGGTCAGTTTACTTCCAGGAAAAGGGCGTGTTTTTGTTGGGGGGGCCCGTGGCTGGGAGTGGGGGCTGGCTCCCGAAAACCCGATAGCAGGATGGTTCCCCAATGAAAAATGGCACCAGTGCCAAGTTGGGGGGTTTTGATATTACCCGGGGGCGCTGCCCTGGCCACAAAAATAGGGCAGGTCGTTTTTTCCCGGGAAAAGGGGTAATTTTTTTGGGGGCTTTTTCTGGGGAGTGGCGGCTGGGTTTTGAAAAACCAAATACCGGATGGCTCCCAGACCAAAGGGGGCACCGTGCCGAGTCGCTGGAGTGATAGAGGCAAGTGGCTCCCCCAATCTGCCAGCCAATGATGGGCAGGTCGTTTTACTTCCAGGGAAAAGGCCGTAGTTTGTTTGGGGCCTGTGGCTGGGAAATGGCCCCGGGTGGCTCCTGAAAATCCACCATTACGCAGGATGGTTCCCGATGAAAGGTGGCACCCGTGCCAATGGCTGGTTATAACAAGTGGTCCTGCAATCTGCCACCAGGGGGGGTATTTTTTTCCAGGGGAAAAAGGGCCGTAGTTTTTGGTTCGGGGGTGTGGGGGAGTGGCGGCGCTCCCGAAAAACCCCAACGCAGGAGGTTCCCCGAGAAAGGTGGCCCAGTGCCAAGTCGGGCTGGTTTTTAAGGCAAGTGGCTCCGCAATCTGCAGCCAGGCGGGGGGTAGTTTTTTTCCGGGAAAAGGGCCGTGGTTTTTTTGGGGCTTGTGGTGGGGGTGGCCGGGTGGCTCCTGAAAATCCCGATACGCGGATGGTTCCCAATAAAAAGGGGGCACCAGTGCCAGCGGGCGGATTTTAAGAGCAAGTGGTTCCTGCAATCTGCCAGCCAGAAGAGGGCAGGTCAGTTTTATTCCAGGGAAAGGGGCCTGGTTTGTGTTGGGGCCCCCTTGTGGCTGGGAGTGGCCGGCTGGCTCCTGAAAATCCACGATACGCAGGATGGTTCCCAGATGAAAAGTGGCACCGGTGCCCAGTGGGCTGGTTGAAGAGGCAAGTGGCTCCCGCAATCTCCAGCCAGAAGCGGGGAGGTGAGTTTTTTTGCCAGGGAAAAGGGCCGTGGTTTGTGTTGGGGGCCTGTGGTGGGAGTGGCCGGCTGGCTCCTGAAAAAACACGATACGCAGGATGGTTCCAGATGAAAGGGGGACCTGCCGAGTCGGGCTGGATTGATAGAGGCAAGTGGCTCCTGCAATTTTCCCGCCAGAAGCGGGGTGGGTTAGTTTTGTTTGCCAGGGAAAAGGGGCGTGGTTTGTGTTCGGGGGCCTGTGGCTGGGAGTGGCCGCTGGCTCCTGAAAATCCACGATAGCAGGATGGTTCCCCGATGAAAGGTTTGGGACCAGTGCCCAGTCGGGTGGATTGAAGAGCAAGTGGTTCCCGCAATCTGCCCGCCAGATGACGGGCAGGTCAGTTTTACTTTTCCCCGGAAAAGGGGGGGTAGATTTGTTTGGGGACCTGTGGCTGGGAGTGGCCGGCTGGCTCCTGAAAATCCACATACGCAGGATGGTTCCCAGATGAAAGGGGGCACCAGTTCCAAATAGGGCTGGTTTGATTATCAAGTGGCTCTGCAAACTGCCAGCAGAAGGGGGGGGGTTAAATTTTGTTTGCCAGGGAAAAGGGCCGTGGTTTGTGTTCGGGGGCCTGTGGCTGGGAGTGGCCGGCTGGCTCCTGAAAATCCACGATTCGCAGGATGGTTCCCAGATGAAAGGTGGCACCAGTGCCGAGTCGGGGCTGGTTTGATAGGGGAAATGGCTCCTGCAATCTGAAACCAGAGCGGGCGGGGAGTTTTTTCCAGGGAAAAGGCCGTGGTTTGTGTTCGGGGCCTGTGGCTGGGAGTGGGGCTGGCTCCTGAAATCCAGTACGCAGGATGGTTCCCAGATGAAAGGTGGCACCAGTGCCGAGTGGGCTGGATTGATAGAGCAAGTGGCTCCTGCAATCTGGAAACCAGAAGCGGGGGGGGTCAGTTTTACTTCCAGGGGAAAAAGGGCCGTAGTTTTTGTTAGGGGACCTGTGTCTGGGAGTGGGCCGGCTGGCTCCTGAAAATCCAGTACGGAGGATGGTTCCCAGATGAAAGGTGCACCAGTGCCCCACTGGGCTGGATTGATAGAGCAAGTGGCTCCTGCAATCTGCCATCCAAAGGTGGGAAGTTTTCTTTGCAAGGGAAAGGGCCGTATTGTGTTCGGGGCCCTGGCTGGGAGTGCCGGCTGGCTCCCGGGGGAATCCACAGACGCAGGATGGGGTTTCCCCGATAAAGGTGCCCAGTGCCAAATGGGCTGATTGATAGAGGCATGTGGCTCCTGCAATCTTTCCACCAAAAAGAAGGGCAGTCGCTTTTCTTCCCCCGGGAAAAGGCCCGTGTTGTTTTGGGGCCTTGGCTGGGAGTGGCCCGGGTGCTCCTGAAAAACCCCGATAGCAGGATTTGGGTTCCCCGATGAAAACGTGGCAAGTGCCAGCGGCTGTTTGATAGAGGCAAGTGGCTCCTGCAATTTTGCCAGCCATCGGCGGGTAATTTTTATTGCCCGGGAAAAGGGCGTGGTTGTGTTCGGGGGGTATGGGGCTGGGGGGCCGGTGCTCCTAAAATCCACGATCGCAGGATGGTTCCCAGATGAAGGTGGCACCAGTGCCAGGGGTGGTTTGAAGAGAGCCAAGTGGTTCCTGCAATTGCCAGCAAGATGGGCGGTCAGTTTTACTCCCGGGAAAGGGCCGTGTATTTGTTCCGGGGCCTCTGGGTGGCCCTGCCCGAACAGCGAAGGAGGTTCCCCGATGAAAGGGGGACCGTGCAAATGGGCCCCGGTTTATTGAGGAAGTGGCCCCCGCAATTGCCACCAGTGACAGGCCCGGTTATTTTTTTTTCCCAAAAGGGGCCCTGGGTTTTTGTTTTGGGGCCTGTGGCTGGGAGTGGCCGGGGTGGGTCCTGAAAATCCCGTACGCAGGGGGTTCCCAATAAAAATGGGGCCAGTGCCAATTGGGGGGTTTGAAACCAAGGGTTCTGCAATCTGCCAGCCAGAAGGGGCAGGTCAGTTTTTTCCAGGGAAAGGGGGCCCTGGTTTTTTTGGGGGCCTGGGCTGGGGGGGGCGGGCTCCTGAAATCCACGATAGCAGGGTGGTTCCCCGATGAAAGGTGGCACCCGTGCAAGTGGGCTGGTTTGAAGAGCAAGGGTCCGCAAATTGCCCCCCAATGGGCGGTCAGTTTTATTCCAGGAAAAAAGGGGCCCTATTTTTTGGGGGGCCTTTGGGTGGGGGTGGGCCCCTGGTCCTGAAAAACCACATACGCAGGATGGTTCCCAATGAAAGGGGCCCAGTGCCGGGTGGGTGGTTTTATGAGGCAAAATGGCTCCTAATTCCGCAGAAGCGGGGGGGGGTTTTTTTGCCCGGGAAAAAGGGCCCGGGTTGTGTTTGGGGGCCTGTTGGGGGTGGCCCGGGGGGCTCCCGAAAACCCTGATACGCGGGGGTCCCAGAGAAAGGGGGCACCGTCGAGTGGGCTTGTTTGATATAAAAATGGGGGCCCGCATTGCCCGCCCGGAGGGGGTAGTTTTTTCAGGGAAAAGGGCCGTGTTGTTTTTGGGGCCCGTGGTGGAGTGCCGGCTGGCTCCTGAAAAAACCAATAGCAGATGGTCCAGAAAAGGTGGACATGCCAAGTCGGGGTGGTTTTAAAGGGAAGTGGCTCTGCAATCTGCCCCCAGAACGGGGGTTAAATTTTTTTTCAGGGGGAAAAAGGGGCCTGGGTTTTGTTGGGGGGTGTGGCTGGATGGCCGGCTGGGGTCCCGAAAAACACGATACCAGGATGGGTTCCCCGTGAAAGTTGGCACCAGTGCCGAGTCGGGGTGGATTGAAGAGGCAAGTGGCCCTGCAATCTGCCCCCAGAGCGGGGGGGGTAGTTTTTTTAGGGAAAAGGGGCCCTGGTTTGTGTTTGGGGGCCTGTGCTGGGAGTGGGCCCGGGGGGGGTCCTGAAAATCCCTACGCAGGATGGGTTCCGATGAAAGGTGCCGTGCAAATGGGGCTGGTTTTACAGGGGGAGTGGTCCTGAATCTGCCAGCCAGATGATGGGCGGTCAGTTTTATTCCCGGAAAGGGGGGCCCCTTTTTGTTCGGGGCCGTGGGGGGTGGGCCGGGTGGCTCGGGGAAAAACCCATAGCAGGGGGGTTCCCCGTGAAAGGTGGGACCAGTGCCGGGGGGCGGGCTGGTTTGATTGAGTCAAAGTGCTCCTGCAATTTCAGCCAGAAACGGGTGGGTTAGTTTTGTTTGCCAGGGGAAAAGGGGCCCTGGTTTTTTTTCGGGGGCCCGTGGTGGGAGTGCCGGCTGGTCCTGAAAATCACGAAGAGGGGGTTCCAGATGAAAGGGGGCACCATGCCCGGTCGGGCTGGATTGATAGGGCAATGGCTCCCGCAATCTGCCGCCAGAGCGGGGGGGGTTGTTTTTTCCCCGGGAAAAAGGGGCCCTGGTTTTTTTTGGGGGCTTGTGGCTGGGGGGCCCGGGTGGTCTGAAAAAACCCGGTACGCAGGGGTGGGTTTCCCCGATGAAAATGGCCCATGCCGGTGGTGGTTTGATATAAAATGGCTTGCAATCTGAAACCAGAACGGGGGGGGGAGTTTTTTTTCCAGGAAATGGGGCCTTGTTTGTGTTTTTGGGGCCTGTCTGGGGGTGCCCGGGTGCTCCTGAAAATCCACATACGCAGGGTGGGTTCCCCGATGAAGGTGCACCCCGGGGCGAGCGGGCTGGTTGAAGAGGCAAGTGGCTCCCGCAATTTCCCGCCAAAGGGGGGGTGATTTTTTTTGGCAGGGAAAGGGGCCGTGGTTTTGGGTTTGGGGGCCCCGTGGTGGAGTGGCCGGGTGGTCCTAAAAACCCCCGATACGCAGGGGGTTCCAGATGAAAAGGGGGCCAGTGCCCGGGCGGGCTGGTTGATTGGGGGGTGGTCCTGCAAAATGCCAGCCGAAGCGGGGGTGTTTTTTCCGGAAAAGGGCCGTGTTTTTGTTGGGGCCCGTGGCTGGGATGGCCCGGGTGGCTCTGAAAATCACGATACGCAGGATGGTTTCCCCGAGAAAGGGGGCCCAGTGCCAAATGGGCTGGTTTGATTTAAATTTAACCCCCCCAAAAAAAGGGGGGGCCCCCCGTTTTTTGGGGGCCCCCTTGGCCCCCCCCAAAAAACCAGGGTGGGGTTTGGGGGGAGGGGGGGGGTTTTTTAACTCCCCCAAAGGGGGGAAAAGGGCCGTTTTTTGTTGGGGGTGTGGCTGGGATGGGGTGGCCCTGAAAAACCCCGATACGCAGGTGGTTTTCCCGATGAAAAGGGGGGACCAGTGCCCAGTCGGGTGGTTTTAAAAGGGAAGTGGCTCCGCAAACTTTTTCCGCCAGAAGCGGGGGGGGTAAATTTTGTTTGCCAGGGAAAAAACCGTGGGGTTTTGGGTTTGGGGGGCCCTTTGGGGGGGGGGGGGCCGGCTTTCCCGAAAATCCACGATTCCCCATGGTTCCCCCCCGAAAGGGGCACCAGTGCCCATTGGGTGGGTTGATAGGGCAAGTGGTCCCGGAATTGCCCGCCCGGGCGGGGAGGTCATTTTCTTCCGGGGAAAAACCCTGTTTTTTTGGGGATTTTTGGTGGGGGTGGCCGGGTGGCTCCCGAAAACCCCATAGCGGTGGGGTTTCCCCAAAGAAAGGGGGACCCTGCCCCAAAAAGGCTGGATTGATTTTCCCCAAAAAGGGTCGGCAAAACTGCCCCCAAAGATTGGGGAGGTCGGTTTTTCTTCCAAAAGGGAAAAAGGGGCCCAGGGGTTTTTTTTTGGGGGCCGTGGCTGGGAGTGGCCGGCTGGCTCCCGAAAATCCACGATACGCGGATGGTTCCCCAAAGAAAAAGGGGGAACCGTGCCCAGTCGGGGTGGTTGATAGGGCAAGTGGTCCTGCAATCTGCCCGCCAGAAGCGGGGTGGGTGAGTTTTGTTTGCCAGGGAAAAGGGTCATGGTTTGTTTTCGGGGGCCTGTGGCTGGGAGTGGCCGGCTGGCTCCTGAAAATCCACGATACGCAGGATGGTTCCCAGATGAAAGGTGGCACCAGTGCCGAGTCGGGCTGGATTGATAGAGGCAAGTGGCTCCTGCAATCTGCCAGCCAGATGACGGGCAGGTCAGTTTTACTTCCAGGGAAAAGGACCGTAGTATTTGTTTGGGGACCTGTGGCTGGGAGTGGCCGGCTGGCTCCTGAAAATCCACGTTACGCAGGATGGTTCCCAGATGAAAGGTGGCACCAGTGCCAAGTAGGGCTGGTTTGATTATACCAAGTGGCTCGTGCAATCTGCCAGCCAGATGATGGGCAGGTCAGTTTTACTTCCAGGGAAAAGGGCCGTAGTTTGTGTTCGGGGGCACAGAAGGGGAGGGACCAAAAAATGTCATGGTTTGAGCCTGGCACAGAGCCAGTGCCCCCATGAAAATGCCTCACCCTGGTGTCTGCTGTGAGATGTGACCAGGAATAAGCAAAACAGGCTCCAACTTAAACATAAATAACACTTTATTACCTAAAACTCAGGAAAAAATATGAAAGACTATAAGGAAAAGAAAAAAAAATTGAAAACCTTACAAAAACACTTTTCCTCCTCCCCACTCCCTAACTTTCCCAATCCAATACATTCTCTCAAAACAACTGCTCAGCCTTGGCCCCACACGTTTAGTATACTCAAACTGCAGTTCATGGAGAGGAAAAGGAGTCCTTCTTGTTCCATAGGCTTTTCTGGAAACAGTGAAATCCCGGATGCTTCTTTGTCACTTTGGCACCGCCCGGAAAGTCCATTTGCCGCTTGTGACATGTTCCTTCCATGCTCAGTGCTCTCACCACCGAGACATGGATCAGAGCTGCTTTTAGGGTGGTCTTTCAAGGATGCCTTGTCTCACTCCAAAAAGGCACAGTCTCTGCTTTTGGGACAACTGTCCCCCCATATATTTCCAACCCCTGGGGCCGGGGGTCCTCACAAATGAACCCTCCTGGTTTTGAGGCACTGCCTCCCCCCTAAATGCAGTCTGTGTCACAGGAACAACTGAGTCCATGGCTACAAGAAAACGTCCAGCCCAAAGGCCACTCCAAATCATCTCTCCCCATCCAATCATCTCCCACAAACTCGGGCCAAGGTCCTTTATCTCATATCATCTCTCATCTCCCTTCTTATTCAGCTTCGAGGAGGATTAGCATTTTCGCAGGCCCAATCATGCAGGAAAGGGTTAAAAGTTTTCAGTCTCTGTCTGTCCTGGGAGGAGATGATACTCCCACACATGCTGCTGCTGCGGCCGGCCGGGCTCTCTCTCTCTCCCTCCCCCCTTCTCCTCCTGGCTGGCTGCCATCACATTTGGTGCCGCCGGCTCTCTCTCTCCGGGGGGGGGGGGAAGGGGCTGGCTGCCCGATATCTCGATGTCTCTTGGGGCTCCGCCACCCTTCCATCCTCGAAGCCCCCCCGAAGCCCCCTCAAGCCCATCTCTGTCCAGGCCCCGGGCCTACCATGTGGCTGGCCCCTCCCCCGCCCAGCAGCAGCGGGCCGGGCGAGGGAGAGAGGTCTGAACTCCTCGGCCGCGATGTCCAAAAAGAGGAAATGCCAGGGCAGTGCCCTGCTTTTAACCCATGTGTATTCTCGGAGGTGTGTCCAAACCCCACTGGCTACACCAGGTGTCAGTATGAAACCCAAAACCTTCATTGGTTTGACCACAGCTTCCCAGAATTCCCAACTTTTTCCTGGTCAAACCATGACAACCGTAGTATTTGTTTGGGGACCTGTGGCTGGGAGTGGCCGGCTGGCTCCTGAAAATCCACGATACGCAGGATGGTTCCCAGATGAAAGGTGGCACCAGTGCCAAGTAGGGCTGGTTTGATTATACCAAGTGGATCCTGCAATCTGCCAGCCAGATGACGGGCAGGTCAGCTTTTCTTCCAGGGAAAAGGGCCGTAGATTTTATTTGGGGACCTGTGGCTGGGAGTGGCCGGCTGGCTCCTGAAAATCCACGATACGCAGGATGGTTCCCAGATGAAAGGTGGCACCAGTGCCAAGTTGGGCTGGTTTGAGAGAGCCAAGTGTTTCCTGCAATCTGCCAGCCAGAAGATGGGCAGGTCAGTTTTAATTCCACGGAAAGGGGCCGTACTTTGTGTTTGGGGGCCTGTGGCTGGGAGTGGCCGGCTGGCTCCTGGAAATCCACAATACGCAGGATGGTTCCCATATGAAAGGTGGCACCAGTGTCGGGTTGGGCTGGTTTGATAGAGTCAAGTGGCTCCTGCAATCTTCCAGCCAGAAGCGGGGTGAGTGAGTTTTGTTTGCCAGGGAAAAGGGCCGTGGTTTGTGTTCGGGGGCCTGTGGCTGGGAGTGGCCGGCTGGCTCCTGAAAATCAGATACGCAGGATGGTTCCCAGATGAAAGTGGCACAGTGCCGAGTCGGCTGGTTTGATATGGGCAAGTGGCTCCTGCAATCTGCCAGCCAGAAGCGGGGGGGTGAGTTTTGTTTGCAAGGGAAAAGGGCCGTGGTTTGTGTTCGGGGGCCTGTGGCTGGGAGTGGCCGGCTGGCTCCTGAAAATCCACGATATGCAGGATGGTTCCCAGATGAAAGCTGGCACCATGCCAGAGTCGGGCTGGATTTTATAATGCAAGTGGCTCCTGCAATCTGTCAGCCAGATGACGGGCAGGTCAGTTTTACTTCCAGGGAAAGGGCCGTAGTATTGTTTTGGGGGTCTGTGGCTGGGAGTGCCGGCTGGCTCCTGAAAATCCACGATACGCAGGATGGTTCCCCGATGAAAGGTGGCACCAGTGCCGAGTGGGCTGGATTGATAGAGGCAAGTGGCTCCTGCAATCTGCCACCTAGATGCGGGAGGTCAGTTTTACTTCCAGGGAAAAGGGCCGTGGTTTGTGTTCGGGGGCCTGTGGCTGGGAGTGGCCGGCTGGCTCCTGAAAATCCACAATACGCAGGATGGTTCCCAGATGAAAGGTGGCACCAGTGCCAAGTTGGGCTGGTTTGATTATACCAAGTGGATCGTGCAATCTGCCAGCCAGATGATGGGCAGGTCAGTTTTACTTCCAGGGAAATGGGCCGTAGTTTGTGTTCGGGGGCCTGTGGCTGGGAGTGGCCAGCTGGCTCCTGAAAAACCACGATACGCAGGATGGTTCCAGATGAATGGTGGCACCAGTGCCGAGTCGGGTGGATTGATTGAGGCAAGTGGCTCTGCAATCTGCCAGCCAGAGCGGGTGGGTAAGTTTTGTTTTCCAGGGGAAAAGGGCCGTGGTTTGTGTTCGGGGGCCTGTGGCTGGGAGTGCCGGCTGGCTCCTGAAAATCCACGAGATGCAGGATGGTTCCCAGATGAAAGGGCCCAGTGCCAGTTGGGGGTTTGAGAGAGCCAAAGGGTTCCTGCATTGCCACAAGAAAAGGGGGGGGCAGTTTAATTCCCGGGGAAAGGGGCCACTTTTTTGTTTGGGGGGCCGTGGCGGGGGGTGGCAGGTGGTCCCGAAATCCACAAAAAGCAGGATGGTTCCCCCAAAAAAGGGGGACCATGCCCAGTCGGTGGTTTGATAGAGTCAATGGTCCTGCAATCTTCAGCAGAAAAGGGGGGGGTTAGTTTTTTTTAGGGGAAAAAGGGGGGGGG
Organism: Zonotrichia leucophrys gambelii; assembly: GCF_028769735.1. NCBI lineage: Eukaryota > Metazoa > Chordata > Aves > Passeriformes > Passerellidae > Zonotrichia > Zonotrichia leucophrys. Next base: position 9,961 of record NW_026993713.1, read on the forward strand.
GTTTTTGTTTGGGGGCCTGTGGTGGGGGGGGCCGGGTGGGTCCAAAAAACCCCTCGCAGGGTGGGTTTCCCGATGAAAGGTGGCACATGCCCAATAGGGTGGTTTGATTATACAATGGCTGTGAATCTCCACCGTGGGGAGGCATTTTTCTTCCCCGGGGAAAAGGGCCGTAGTTTGTGTTTGGGGGGGCCTTTTGGGGGGGGGCCACGGTCCTGAAAATCCCGATACGCAGATGGTTCCCAGATGAAGGGCCAGGCCAGTCGGGTGGATATGAGGAAAGTGGCCCTGCAATCTGCCCCCCCCCCGAAGCGGGGGGGGGAAGTTTGTTTGCCAGGAATGGGCCCCGGTTTTTTTTCGGGGGCCTGTGGTGGGGGTGGCCGGGGCTCCTGAAAACCCGTATGCAGGGGGGGTTTCCCGATGAAAGGTGGCCCCGGCCGATCGGGGGGATTGTAGGGCAATGGTCCGCAATTGCCACCCCATGACGGGCAGGGGGACTTTTCTTCCCGGAAAAGGGCTGATTTATTGGGGCTTGTGGCTGGGGTGGCCGGTGGCCCTAAAAACCCCCATCCAGGTGGTTTCCCAAAGAAAGGTGG
>NW_026993714.1:0-10527 GCF_028769735.1 Zonotrichia leucophrys gambelii
GTGGGACCCTTTTATTGGAACCATCCTGCTATCGTGGATTTTTAGGAGCCGCCCGGCCCACCCCAGCCACAGGCCCCCGAACACAAACCACGGCCCTTTTCCCTGGAATAAAACTGACCTGCCCGTCATCTGGCTGGCAGATTGCAGGAGCCACTTGCCTCATATCAATCCAGCCCGACTCGGCACTGGGGCCACTTTCATCTGGGAACCATCCTGCGTAAACGTGATTTTCAGGAGCCAGCCGGGCCCCCCCCAGCCACAGGCCCCCAAAAACAAAACTACGGCCCTTTCCCTGGAAGAAAACTGACCCCGCCCACTTCTGGCTGGCAGATTGCAGGACCACTTGCCCTATCAAACCAGCCCGACTTTGGACTGGTGCCACCTTTCATCTGGGAACCATCCTGCGTATTGTGGATTTTCAGGAGCCAGCCGGCCCACTCCCAGCCACAGGCCCCCAAACACAAACCACGGCCCTTTTTCCCCGGCAAACAAACTCACCCGCCCCGCTTCTGGCTGGCAGATTGCAGGAGCCCCTTCCTCTATCAAACCAACCTGACTCGGCACTGGTGCCACCTTTCATCTGGGAACCATCCTGCGTATCGTGGATTTTCGGAGCCAGCCGGCCACTCCCAGCCACAGCCCCCCAAAAAAAAATACGGGCCCTTTTCCCTGGAAGTAAAACTGACCTGCCCGTCATCTGGCTGGCAGATTGCAGGAGACACTTGCCTCTATCAATCCAGCCCGACTTGGCACTGGTGCCACCTTTCATCTGGAACCATCCTGCGTATGTGGATTTTCAGGAGCCAGCCGGCCACTCCCAGCCACAGGCCCCCAAACACAAACCACTGCCCTTTTCCCTGGCAAAAAAACTCACCCGCCCGTCTCTGGCTGGCAGATTGCGAGCCACTTGTACTATCAAACCAGCCCGACTTGGCACTGGTGCCACCTTTCATCTGGAACCATCCGATCGTGGATTTTCAGGACCGCCGGCACCCCAGCCAACCCCAAGAACATACCCTTCCCTTTTCACGCACGCTGTTGCGGCATTGCTAGATCAGCCCCTTCCCGACCACCATCTGGGACCTCTGCGTATCATTGGATTTAGCACTGCACAGCCAGCCCACAACACGGCCCCCGAATAACACGCCCTTCTGGCTTGAGATCAGGCCACTTGGCTCATCAGCGACTTGCACTCACCACCCCCTGGGCCACCTCTCGGGATTTCAGCACGGATTTAGCCACGGCCCCCACAAACCAAGGCCCTTTCCCCAAAACTTTCCCTGGTTCTGACTGCAGATTGGCGGGCACTTGCCACACCCTCGATGCATGCCACTTCACTGGGAACTTCTTGGGACATGCACGGATCCAGCCAAGCCCCACCACCACGGCCCCGAAAAAACACGCCCTTATTCCGCAGAAACACGCCCTCTCTTCACCACCCATCACGCCGACCTTCATCTGGGAACCATCCTGGTATCGTGGATTTTCAGGCCACCGGCCACTCCGCCACAGCCCCACACGGCCCCCAAAAAAAACGCCTTTCCTGGAATCAACCCACTTGCCTAATCAAGCCACTTGCTCTCATTCACGGGACCATCTGGTTTATTTGGACCATCCGCACTCAGGCCCACACAGGCCCTCCCGAAAAAACTACCCCCTTCTGGGAGAATGCAGCCCTCTGGTCAAAGGCACTTGACTTCACCTCATCTGGGCCATCGATCGTGATTTTCGGACCACCGCTCATCCGGCAAAACCGGCCCTCCCTAGACAACCCCCGCATTGCCATTGCAGACATTCTCTATCACAGCCGATTGCTGGGCCACTTTCTACCACCGGCTCTGGATTATTCGGGGGGGGGGGGGGGGGGGGGGGGGGGGGGGGGGGGGGGGGGGGGGGGGGGGGGGGGGGGGGGGGGGGGGGGGGGGGGGGGGGGGGGGGGGGGGGGGGGGGGGGGGGGGGGGGGGGGGGGGGGGGGGGGGGGGGGGGGGGGGGGGGGGGGGGGGGGGGGGGGGGGGGGGGGGGGGGGGGGGGGGGGGGGGGGGGGGGGGGGGGGGGGGGGGGGGGGGGGGGGGGGGGGGGGGGGGGGGGGGGGGGGGGGGGGGGGGGGGGGGGGGGGGGGGGGGGGGGGGGGGGGGGGGGGGGGGGGGCCCGCCGGGCCCCTCCGCCACAAGTCCCAAAAAAATCTACGGCCCTTTTCCTGGAAGTAAAAAATGACCTGCCCATCATCTGGCGGCCATTGCAGCAGCCACTTTGTAATATCAAACCTGCCCAACTTGGCACTGGTGCCACCTTTCATCTGGGAACCATCCGCGTATTTGTGGATTTCAGGAGCCAGCCGGCCACTCCCAGCCACAGGCCCAAAAAAAACAAAAAGCCCTTTTCCCTGGAAAAAAACTAACCGCCCCCCTTTTGGCTGGCAGATTGCGGAGCCACTTCCCCCTTTTCAACCAGCCCGACTCGGCACTGGGGCCACCTTTCATCTGGGAAACCACCTGGTATTTGTGGGTTTTCAGGAGCCAGCCGGCCACTCCCAGCCACAAACCCCAAAAAAAAACACGGCCCTTTCCCTGGGAAATAAAACTGACCTGCCCTCATCTGGCTGGCAGATTGCAGGAGCCCTTGGTTATCAACCGCCCAAATGGCACTGGTGCCACCTTTCATCTGGGAACCATCCTGCGTATCGTGGATTTTCAGGAGCCAGCCGCCACTCCCAGCCACAGGCCCCCGAACACAAACCACGGCCCTTTTCCCTGGAAGTAAACTGACCTGCCCTCATCTGGCTGGCAGATTGCAGGAGCCACTTGCCTCTATCAATCCAGCCCGACTGGCACTGGGGCCACCTTTCATCTGGGAACCATCCTGCGTAACGTGGATTTTCAGGAGCCAGCCGGCCACCCCAGCCACGGCCCCCAAAAAAAACCACGGCCCTTTCCTGGAATAAAACTGACCTGCCCATCTTCTGGCGGCAGATTGCAAAGGGCCACTTGCCTCTATCAACCAGCCCACTTGCACTGTGCCAAAACCCTTCATCTGGGAACCATCCGGTATGTGGATTTTCAGGAGCCAGCCGGCCACCCCAGCCACAGGCCCCCAAACACAAACCACGGCCCTTTTCCCTGGAAAAAACTCACCGCCCCCTTTTGGCTGGCAGATTGCAGGAGCCACTTTTCCCCTATCAAACCAGCCCGACTCGGCACCCGGTGCCACCTTTCATCTGGGAACCATCCTGCGTATCGTGGATTTTCAGGAGCCAGCCGGCCACCCAGCCACAGGCCCCCAAACACAAACACGGCCCCATTTCCCTGGAAAAAAAACTAACCTGCCCGCTTTTGGCTGGCAGATTGCAGGACCCACTTGCCCTTATCAAACAGCCCGACTTGGCACTGGTGCCACCTTTCTGGGGGCCATCCAGCGTATGTGGGATTTTCAGGAGCCAGCCGGCCACTCCAGCCAAAAAAAAAAAACAGCCCCCAAACAAACTCGGGCCCCTTTTTCCCCCGATAAATTTCCGCCTCTTGGTAAAATTGCAACCTTGCTTACACCGCCACTTGGACCCCCTTTTTTCGGGACCTCCGGTTCGGGTTTTAAGCCCCGGCCCTCCAGCCCCGGCCCCCAAAAAAACCACGCCCTCATTCTGGAATTAAAACCACTTTCCCGTATCTCCGGCAATTGCAGGGCCACTTGCCTCTTCAAACAGCCCGACTGGTTGGTGCCACCTTTCACTGGGCCCCTCCCGGCCTTGTTTTCAACAACCGGCCCTCCAGCCCCAGCCCCCAAAAAACCGGCCCTTTTCCTGGAATAAAACTACCACCCCCTCTGGTGGAAATTGCGGACCACTCCTTATAAGCCCGCTCACTCAGGGCCACCAACAAAAAATCCGGTCCCCTTTTTTTGGAGCAACCCACTCCCCCACTGGTCCCCAAACAAACCACGGGCCCCTTTCCCTCAAGAAAATCCCGGGCCCTTGCTGGAAGATTTTGGGAGCCCGCCAAACCCCCCAGGCCCAAACCCCAAAGGCCCCTTTTCCCTGGAACATCCTGCGTATCGTGGATATTCAGGAGCCACCCCACTCAACCAGGCCCACCCCACGGCCCTTTTTTCCCCGGAAAAACTGATCCGTTCTGGGCTTCAGAGGGAAGCCACGCCCCAACAAACCACCCGACCGCCTGCCCCTTTCATTCCCCAAACCCCCCCCCGGAACCATCCGCGATCGTTTTTCAGGACCACCTGCACCCCACCAGGGCCCCCAAAAATCCCCGGCCCTTTCCCGAACAAAACAAACCGCCACTTGGCTGGAACTTTCAGGCCCCCTTCTCTACAAACAGCCCTTGGCTGTCCACCTTCACTGGAACCCTCTGCCTATTCATTTCAAGGGGCACCCCCCACCTCCCACAAACCACGGCCCTTTCACGCACCAAAAAAACACGCCCTTTCGGTAATTGCAGGGCCCTTCCTACAACCACTGCTCGTACGGTCCCACTTGCCTGGGAACCATCCTGGATCGTGATTTTCAGGAGCCACCGGCACTCAACAGCCGGCCAAATCCCCCCGCCCTTTTCCCGAAAAAAACCAACCGCCTTTTCTGAGGAAATGCGGACCCCCTTCCTTTCAAACCAGCCGACTTGCAAAAACCTTGGCCCACCTTTCATTCTGGGAACCATCCTGCTATGTGGATTTTAGGAGCCAGCCGGCCCACCCCAGCCACAGGCCCAAAACAAATCCGGCCCTTTTCCCTGGAATAAAACTACCTGCCCGTCATCTGGTGGCAATTGCAGGAGCCACTTGCTTATCAATCCAGCCCACTTGCACTGGTGCCACCTTTCATCTGGGGAAACCCTCCTGGTATGTGGATTTTCAGGAGCCAGCCGGCCCCCCCAGCCACAGTCCCCAAAAAAAAACCCCGGCCTTTTCCTGGAGACAAACTGACCGCCTCATCTGGTGGCAAATTGAAAAGCCACTTGCACTTCAACCAGCCCGACTTGGCACTGTGCCACTTTCATCTGGAACCATCCTGCGTATGTGGATTTTCAAGGGGCCAGCCCCGGGCCCCTCCCGCCACAGCCCCAAAAAAAAACAGGCCCTTTCCTGGAAAAAATGACCGGCCCCCTTGGTTTGGAGATTCAGCCACTCCTTCCATCCACCACTGGGCTTGCCACCTTTTTTTCGGGACCGCCCTACCCAACCCCGGACCACCCACCCCGCCCCAGGCCCAAAACCACGTCTTTCCTGGAAGAAAAACTAAACCCCCCATCCTTGGGGGCATTTCATTGGACCCTTTGTTTATCAAACCGGCCCACTGGCCCCTGGCCACCTTTTACTTGGAACCATCCCGGATTATTTTCGGAGCACCGGCCCTCCCAGCCACTGGCCCACCAAGCCCAACAATTACGCCCTTTCCGGGAATTAAACGACCTGCCCATCTTTGGTTCAGGAGCCGGCCACTCCCCACCCCGAACACAAACTCGGCCTTTTCCCTAAACTGACCTCCCGTTATCGTGGAGATTCAGGAGCCTTGGCCACCAGCCACAGGCCCCAACCAAAATCGGCCTTCCCTTTCATAACCATCCGCATCTGGTTTCAGGCCAGACCACCTCCCAACCAGCCCCCCACAACCCTTTACTGGAACAACACCCACCCTTCTTTAAAAAGCCAGCGGGCCCCTCCCCTTCAACCCCGAACGCAACCCGGCCCTTTTCCCTTGAAGAACCACCGCCCTCTTCTGGAATTGCAGGACCACTTCCCTACAACAGCCCCAAGATGCACCATTTTCCGGATAAAACACCTCGACGTGGTTCAGTTGCAGGACCACTTGCATTCCCACCAATGGCCCCTCCACTCATAAACTCCTGCCTTCTGGTTTCAGAGCAGGGCCACTTCCATCATCAGGCCGCCACACTGGGCCACTTTTGAAACCATCCTGCCATTAGCTGGCAGAAGGGGCCCCTCCTGCATCTGTCCAAACAACCGCCCTTCCCTGGCCCAATCACGAACACCTGCTTCTGGCTTTCAGACAGCGGGCCACTCCCCACAGCCCCCACATACACCCCCTTGGACTGGAACCATCACCGACCCCTTTTTGGTGGATTGCAGGGCCACCACTCCCACCAAGCACCAAAAACCGGCCTTTTCCTGGAATAAAACCCCCCGCATTGGCTGGCAGTTGCAGGAGCCCTTGCCTCCACCCCCGCTCGGACTGTGCCACCCTTCATCTGGGAACATCCCGCGTATCGTGGATTTTCAGGAGCCAGCCGGCCACTTCCAACCACAGGCCCCCCAAAAAAACCCGGCCCTTTTCCCCGGAAAAAAACTTAAACCCCCCCGTTCTGGGGTGGCAGATTGCCAGGAACCCCCTTGCCCCTATCAAACCAGCCCGAAAGGGGACTGGTGCCCCCTTTCATTGGGAAAAACCCTCCTGGTATGTGGATTTTCAGGAGCCCGGGCCAAAACCCCGCCACGGCCCCCAAAAAACAAACCACGGCCCTTTTCCCTGGAAAAAAAACTCCCTTGCGGAGTCAGGACACTGCCCTTAACGCCACTTCTGGGACCCTGTTGGGCTCCAGACGGGTTCGAGCCAGCCACACACCGTCCCCAAAAAACACGCCCTTCCCTGAGAACTGACTGCCATACTCCATGCAGAGCCCTTGGTATAACCGCCAATTGGCACACTCAGCCTTCAAAAACTCCGTTCCTGGATAACAGCCGCCATCACGGCCGCAAACAGCCCTTCTGTGAATCCTGCATTGGGGATGCGACCACTGCTCTCAACCCAGCCCGATTGTTGGCCACCTTCATGAACCTCCGACGATCAGCCACCGCATCACCACGCCCCCCAATCAACCACCTTCCTAAACTCCGCCCGCTCGGCGGTGCAGACCCTTTCTAACGCCGGACTTGCAGGCCACTTCACTGGGACCACACAACTGGCTTTCGAGCACGCCATCCCCACGGCCGAAACAAGCACTTCCTCAAACTACCACCCGCTGCTCAATCAGGCCACTCCTATCAAACGACTGCCGGCCCCCTGGCTGACCATCCTTTGGATTTTCAGGCGCGCACTCATACCAAATCGCATTCCCTATAAAACAGACCGCCTACTGGTACATCAGACCACTGCTATATAACCAGCCCACTCGCAGGCCCCTTCATCTGGAACCATTCGGATGTGGATTTTCAGAGCCGCGGGCACCCGCAGGCCCCAAAAACTGCTTTTCCGGAAAGACCCCCTTGGTGATGAGACCTGCCTCTTCACGCTGGGCCTCTTGAACACCGCTATAGAGCCCACGCACGCCCCAACCAGCCTTCCGAAAAATCGCCCTTTGGGAATTTCACACATCCTCTTTCCCACTGGTGCCCCTCTCTGACCATCCTGTTTGATTAGGACACGCCACCAGCAAGCCCACAAAAACGCTTTCCTGAATAACTACCTCCCTCACTGGCTCAGATAGGCATCTATCACCACACACGTCCTTCTTGAACCATCCTCGATGATTTTCGGACGCGCTCACACAGGCCAAAAAGCCCTTTCTGAAAACTACCCCTTTGGAATGAGGAGCCATTTCTTCACCCGACCGGACGGCCTTTGAACACCTGGATTTCGGCCACCACCAGCACAGCCCAACAACACGCTTTTCCTAAAACCTGCCCCATTGCGATTAGACCATGTTAAACACCCACTGGCACGCCACCTCACGAACCATCCTGGTATGTATTCAGAGCACCGCCACCCACAGCCCAAACACCTTTTCTGGAAACGACTCCGCTGCTATGAGACCTTACACCCACGCAGCCCTTTCTGACCATCCTATTTCGGGCCCCGCACCCAAGCCCCAACACGCCCTTCTGGAAACTACCTCTCTGCTCAGCAGAGCCCTGCTATCAACCCCTGGCCACCTTCGCACCCGTATGTGATTCAGGCCACGCCTCCACAGCCACAACACGCCTTCCTGAAACACCCCTTGTGCATAGAGCCTTTCTCTATCAATCCAGCCGACTGACTGTGCCCCTCTCTGGACCATCCTGCGTATGTGGATTTTCAGGGCCAGCCGCCACTCCCAGCAAGCCCAAAACACGGCCTTTTCCCTGGAAGAACACCGCCGTCATCTGCTGCAATTGCAGAGCCCTTCCCTATCACACCCGACTGGCACGTGCCACTTCTCTGGGACCACCTGCGTACGGGATTTTCGGAGCAGCCGCCACTCCCACCACAGGCCCACACAACACGCCCTTTCCTGGAAAAACTAACCCCCCTGGTGAATTGCAGACCACTTTTATCAACAGCCACGCATGGTGCCACCTTTCTGAACCATCCCGTATGTGGATTTCAGCCAGCCGGCCACTCCACCAGGCCCCAAACTACGCCTTTCCTGGAATAAACGACCTCCCCATCTGGCTGGCAATGCAGAGCACTTGGTTTACAGCCCACTGGCACTGGTGCCACCTTTCATCTGGGAACCATCCTCTATCGTGGATTCAGACAGCCGGCCACTCCCACCAAGGCCCCAACAAAACACGGCCCTTTCCTGAATAAACGACCTGCCCTCATTGCTGCAATTGCAGACCACTTGCTTACGCCCACTGGCGGCCCCATTGGACCTCTGGTCGTGATTTTCAGAGCAGCCCCACCCAGCACAGCCCGAACACAAACCCGGCCTTTCCGAAAAAACTACCCCGCTCTGCTGCATGAACACTCTCTTCACCACGACCGCATGTGCACCTTTCATCGGGAACCATCCTGCGATCGTGGATTTTCAGAAACAGCCGGCCACTCCCAGCCACAGCCCCCGACACACAACCAGCCGCTTTTCCCCGGAAATAAATCTTACCGCACCCGCTCTGGCTGGCAGATTGCAGAGCCACTTGCCCTATCCAAACAGCCCGACTTGGCACTGCTGGCCACCTTGCTCTGAACCATCCCGTAATGGATTTCAGGGGCCACCGGCCACTCCAGCCATAGCCCCAAACAATTAACGCGCCTTCTCCCTGAATAAAACGACCGCCATCATCTGGCTGCAATTGCAGCACCACTGAATATAACTGCCCAACTTGGCACTGGTGCCACCTTTCATCTGGGAACCATCCTGTCTATCGGATTTTCAGGAGCCAGCCGGCCACTCCCAGCCACAGGCCCCCGAACACAAACTACGGCCCTTTTCCCTGGAAGAAACTCACCGCCCGTCTCTGCTGGCAGATTGCAGGAGCCACTTGCCCCTATCAAACCACCCGACTGCACTGGTGCCCTTCACTGGAACCATCCTGCGTATCGTGGATTTTCAGAGCAGCCGCCACTCCCAGCCACAGGCCCCCAACAAAAACCACGCCCTTTTCCTGAAAAAACTACCCCCCTTCTGCTGGCAGATTGCAGAGCCACTTGCCTCTATCAAACCCCGACTTGCACTGGTGCCACCTTGTCTGGAGCCATCCACCGTAATGTGGATTTTCAGGGGCCAGCCGCACTCCCAGCCAAAGTCCCAAAAACAATCTACGCCCTTTTCCTGGAATAAAACGACCTCCTCATCTGGCTGGCACATTGCAGAGCCACTTGGTAATATAAACGCCCAACTTGCACTGTGCCACCTTTCATCTGGGAACCATCCTGCTATCGTGGATTTCAGGAGCCAGCCGCCACTCCCAGCCACAGGCCCCCGAACACAAACACGCCCTTTCCCTGAAGTAAAACTGACCTGCCCGTCATCGGTGGCAGATTGCAGGAGCCACTTGCCTTATCACTCCAGCCCGACTCGGCACTGGTGCCACCTTTCATCTGGGAACCATCCTGCGTATCGTGGATTTTCAGGAGCCAGCCGCCACTCCCAGCCACAGGCCCCCGAACACAAACACGGCCCTTTTCCCTGGAATAAAACTGACCTGCCCGTCATCTGGCTGGCAATTGCAGGAGCCCTTGCCTCTACACTCCACCCGACTCGGACTGGTGCCACCTTTATTGGGGAACCCTCCTGCGTATCGTGGATTTTCAGAGCCAAACCGGCCACTCCCAGCCCCCCCCCGGCCCCCCCCCCCCCCCCCAACACAAACCCCCGGCCCCCCTTTTCCCCCCGGAAAAAACCCCACCCCCCCCCCCCCCCGCTCTGGGGGAGATTGCGGGCCCCTTCCTTTTAAAACACCCGACTCGGCACTGGGGCCACCTTTTTCTGGGAACCCCTGCGTATGTTTTTTTTTAGGGCCACCTGCCACCCCAGCCACGGCCCCCAAAAAAATTTCGGCCCCCCTTCCCTGGAATTTAAAAAATTCCATCTTTTGGTGGCAATTGCAAGCCCCCTTGGTATATCAAACCCCCACTTGGAAATGTGCCAAATTTCATTGGGAACCATCCTGGTATCGTGGATTTTCAGGGGCCAGCCGGGGCCCCCCCCAGCCACAGGCCCCAACACAAACCCCGGGCCCTTTTTCCCCCGGAAAAAACCCCCCCCCGATCTGGCTGGCAATTGCGGGCCACTTGCCCCTATCAAAAACCCCCCGACGGCATGGTGCCCCCTTTCATCTAACCACCGCGTATTTGGGTTTTCAGGG
>NW_026993715.1:0-10520 GCF_028769735.1 Zonotrichia leucophrys gambelii
ATGCACCACAGCTGCTGCCTTTGGCCCAGCAGCAAGGGTCAGACTGGTCCAGGCACAATCTACCTGGTAATATTGGGATTCTTATTCCAATATTTGGCATCCCTGGGTGGGCCAAGCAACTCTGCAGCCCCAGACGGACTCTCACTACCTCGGAGAGGCTCTGGCAGCCGTGCACCCAGCTGAAAGAGCGTTGGTTGCATCGCTCTCAGCTAGAGACTTTGGGAATATTCCCAGAAGAAGTTTCGTGGGCTGTTCGGCGCCTCTGGAAAGCCCAGCTCCATTTTGGTGATCAGATTTTCCAGAGGAAGAACAGGGTAGCCTCTCTTGCCCATAGAGAGGTCCTGTTCCAGTGAGGAGACCTGCCTGGACCCAGCCAGCTACAGCTTCCATTTCGGGTGAGTATCTCTGCTCTCGGTGGAGCAGAAGCTCAAAAAAAACCAGACTCTGCTGTGAGTTCTGTTCCTTTTTTCGCCTTTGCATTTTTGGCTGCGCAGCCTCCACAGAGGGAATCCATTGTGTTCTATTTCTGCCGCATGTGTTGCTCTCTTTTGGAATTTGCGCCGGTGCGAGAGTGCTCTCTGCCTTTCCCCCCAGCACGGCAGCGCAGCATGCTTGGCTCTCTGTGCGGGGGAGGGGGGCTCTCGGTACACGCGGCACCAGAGGCCCCGGTTTCAGCTTGCCATGTGGCGTGGCTGCTCTCTCAGCTCCACGGTGGTGTTGCATTCCACGGCATGCAGACACAAAAAGAGCAGGCCAAGGGAATAAGGGTAGCAAAACAAATCAAGCGCGTGATAATATTAATAATTGTGTAAGTGAAGCAGGTGCTTCAAAGACCAAGCCTGCTGGTCCACTGTTAAAAGTGAAACAAAATAACCTTTGTTATGATTTAGGTGATCCTATGTTAATCACGTCTTCTGTTAATGAGCCTTACAGGTTGCAGCTGACAGAGTCACTCCACCTGAAGGACACTGACTGGCATTCTGTCTCTGTAAATCCTGAACAGAAGGGTACTTGGAACCAAATTCGTTGTAAGTACATCGTCACTGGGGACACCAAACACACACCACAAGAGATCGAGATTGCTCCAGGAATGACAACATCAGATCCTGAGCAATTTGTTCTCGGCCTGCACTGTTTCCACCCACCCCTGTTTCTTCCCAAGGGACAAATTGTTGCACAAGCTATCCCTGTACCGTCTTTACCTGAAAATGTCGAAAAACAGGGGCCCACAGTAAAGATTGTTTTTTCCAAATCCCATTGCACCCTGATGATGCACCGCGTTTGGCATTCTCTGTCCCTTCTATCAATTCAGAAGCTCCTATGAAAAGGTACCATTGGACCGTTCTTCCTCAGGGCCTAAAGGTATCTCCAGCTATCCGCCAGTGGTATGTCTCTTCCCTGCTTTCCCCAGTGCGTGCAGCCGCAGAGAAGGCCATCATCTATCATTATATGGATGATATCCTTGTGTGTGCCCCCAATGATGATTTACTAACACATGCGCTTGACCTAACGATCGATGCATTGATTGTTGCAGGGTTCGAGCTTCAGGAACAGAAAATTCAAAAGATGCCACCTTGGAAGTATTTGGGCTTAGAAATTGGAAATAAGACCATTGTTCCTCAAAAACTAGAAATCAATCCAAGGATCAAGACCCTTGCGGATGTCCACAAGTTGTGTGGGTCTTTGAATTGGGTAAGACCGTGGCTCGGTCTGACTAACGAAGACCTTGCCCCTCTTTTCAATTTATTGAAAGGAGGAGAGGACCCAGGTGCTCCTAGGTCTATTACCCCAAAGGCACGGAAAGCTCTAGAAAAGGTTCAGATTGCAATGTATGTTAGTGTAGATACCTTTTCTGGAGCGGTCTATGCTTCTGCCCACACAGGAGAATCATCTATTGATGCTATTAAGCACCTCTTACAGGCTTTTTCTTTTATGGGCATCCCCAAGGAGCTGAAAACTGATAATGGGCCCGCTTATAAATCCAAGGAATTCGGGAGCTTCCTGCAGCAATGGGGAGTAGAGCATAAAACTGGCATCCCCTACTCCCCTACAGGTCAAGCCATTGTAGAAAGAACTCACTGTGATATTAAAAGGGTCCTGGACCAGCAACAACAGGTTCTGAAGGTAGAACCTCCCCACATCCGGTTATCCAGGGCACTATTCACAATCAGTTTTCTGAATTGTTCTTTTGACAGCCTGAACCCACCCATCCTACGCCACTTTGGGGGGAGCAGTCACAGGTTGATAAAAGAAAAACCCCCGGTTTTAGTAAAAGACCCTGAGACTTGGAAAATGGTGGGACCTTACAAATTGGTTACTTGGGGACGTGGATACGCCTGTGTGTCCACCCCCTCTGGTTTAAGGTGAGTTCCTTCCAAATGGGTAAAGCCCTATGTTCCCAAAGTCTCAGAGAAATCTGCAGAAGCGCCCCAGGTTGCTCATGCTGCCTGGAGAAGAAAACGCCGCACGCGGTCTCTGGAGGAAATTCCATTTAAGCCTCCTATCTGGAATAGTTTGTAATATATGTTTGTTTCAAGTTCCTTGTACCAGTTTAGATCCCACTGTTCGTGTGAAGCCTCGAGATGCCATGAGACCGAGCCTGCTTCTCGTCCTACTCGTGATCATCCCACCTGCGATCTCCTACATAGTACTGCAGCCCAAACCACATATGGACTGCCTTGACAAAGGCTCTCAGACATCAACAGAGAAACTGACAACGGGCTGAATGAACTTTTCAATGGCTGGGGACTCTCGGGCTGGTTGGGATCTATTCTGAAAACTGTAATTTTAGTGCTGTTTATTTTAGTTGTAGTTATTGTAGTTTTTAGCATTGTTTTTGGAGTAATCAGACGCATGGTTCTCAAGTTAATCTCAAGCTCATCTCCCCCTCCTGAGGTCTACCATTTGGAAGCCCTCAGTGCTCCAGTGGATGACCTGGAAGCCTCAGTAGAATCATTCTGCACCATAAACACAGTCTTCTTTTTAAACAAAACTAGGGGGAGATGTTGTGGTGTGTTGCAATATCCTGTTTTACCTTCTCCCTTCCCCCTCGCCCCTCACTGAGTATGCCCTGTCAATCAGGCTAACATACCAGCAAGGCGTCGTGTGATAGGTGTCCCTAGTCCCTTGAGACCCTGCCCCTTCACCTGGTTGGTGGCTCACCTGTCCCCTCCCCTTCCCCTGTCCTGAGCTTAAAATGTTAACGAGACCATGCGGCCTCCATTCTGTTAGCAGCAGTGGCTCGGTGCAGACATCTCTGTACCAATGGAATAAACATCTGGCAACCTTCTAGCAGAATCCATTCCCTTTCTCTCCACTATCGCCAGAAGCTCTCTCTCCTGAGGAGAACGGAGTCCTGTCTTGTGCCCCGCTGCACTCTCCGCCAGCCAAGGTATCTCTGGGGTAAAACACCACAGTGCTGCCTTTGGCCCAGCAGCGAAGGTCAGAACTGGCCTAGGCACCATCTAACTGGTTATATTGGGATTCATATTCCAATAGTCCGCCATGTAGATGCCCATGTACCCAAGAGTAGGGCCACCGAGGAGCACCAAAACAATGAGCAGGTAGATGAAGCTGCAAAGATAGGGGTGTCCAAAATAGACCTAGATTGGGAACATAAGGGAGAGTTATTCCTAGCTCGATGGGCCCATGATGCCTCAGGCCACCAGGGCAGAGATGCCACCTGTAAGTGGGCACGAGACGGAGGGGTGGATCTAACCATGGACAGTATTTCTCAGGTTATCCATGACTGTGAGACGTGTGCTGCCATCAAGCAGGCCAAGCGAGTGAAGCCCCTCTGGTACGGTGGGCGGTGGTCCAAGTACAAGCATGGGGGGCCTGGCAGATTGACTACATCACACTGCCCCAGACACGCAAGGGCAAGCGCTACGCGCTGACGATGGTGGAGGCCACCACTGGATGGTTGGAAACCTACCCTGTGTCTCATGCTACAGCCCGGAACACCATCCTGGGCCTTGAAAAGCAAGTTCTGTGGAGACATGGCACCCCTGAGAGGATCGAGTCAGACAATGGGACTCATTTCAAGAACAGCCTTATCAAAACCTGGGCTAGGGAACATGGCATTGAGTGGGTGTACCATATCCCCTACCATGCACCAGCTGCAGGAAAAGTGGAGAGGTACAATGGACTACTAAAAACCCCGTTGAAAGCTTTGGGTGGGGGATCTTTCAAGAATTGGGAGCAGCATCTGGCAAAAGCCACCTGGTTAGTTAACACCCGAGGTTCCACCAACTGAGCAGGTCCTGCCCAGTCTGAGTCCCTGAATGTAACAGAAGGAGACAAAGTCCCAGTGGTACATATCAGAGGTTTGTTAGGGAAGACTGTGTGGATCAGTTCTGCCTCGAGTAGAGACAAACCCATTCGTGGGGTTGTCTTTGCTCAGGGACCAGGTTGCACGTGGTGGATAATGCAAAGAGATGGAACAACACGATGTGTACCTCAGGGAGATCTGAGTGTGGGGTAAGAATGATATGGGGATAAGGGGTGGAATGTCCTGGGGTGATGTTATGATGCTTGTATCCCCATTCATCTGTTCTGTGCCTTTAAGACTGGCTCTGAAGAGTGGAAGTTTTGTTTGGGTTTCTCTTATCAGGGACACAGAGGAAAGCGGTACATTAGGCTGTTTTTTCACTTCCAGTTTCAGCTTGCTGCTTTTGCTTGCTCTCTTTTTCTGCTCTTGCTTCTGCTCTGCTTTCTGCCTCTGCTTATTAGCTAAACAGTCCACATTGCTTCCTGGACTGTTTCTCCTCTCCTGTTCCTGTGACCATCTCGAACCTGCTCCGGACTGGGACCCGGGAACACCGAAGGTTCGGCTGCAGCGGCTGGCCCAGCGCCGGAGGGACTGAGAACAGAGCAACCACCCCCGAAAGAGACTTTCTGATTTTGCCATCTTTCTCAGAGCAGTGTCATCGGGTATTGTTCATTTTGTGTGCTGGGGGGTGCGGGGCCAGTCAAATAAACAGGTTCTTTCCACCTCTCTCCGAGGAATTTTTTCCCGAACCGGTTGGGGGGAGGGGCCGTGTGGGTTTCGCTTTCTGGAGGGGCCCTCCTTTGCAGATTCTTTAACAAATTTGCCCTAAACCAGGACAACCTCTCAAGAGCTTGACAACCACCTTACGTCCTGATATATCAAGGTTTTCATATTCTAAAGACTCCAATAAACTAATAACATATGCCAAGAGTAAAAATATTGAAGGGTTATCACACAAGAGTTACAAAAATGTACAACTGTTTGTAAAATCTGCCTTAGAGTTCATAGTACAATACTTATTATTATTGTTTGCATTTGCTGAAACCAAAATTGATAAGCCTGTGATCGCTAGTTCTGCTAAAGTTATTTAGAAAATGTTTACAGTTCTGTCTCAGGCAGGTACTACTGTGTCTTAAAGAAACTCAAGTATGTGTATTAACATGTCTTTTCTTACTCCTAGTGACTGTTTTCTGTACTCCTAGTAACTATTCTTGCATTGCTTCAAGATAAATGGGTGAGATTCAAAGAATATCCACTGAGGTACACAAAGAACATCAATTTATCATAAGCAAATTTCAGTTGCAAAGTTTTTTAACTGAAATTCTGCCACTTGTCATCATTTTAAAAGTTAAAAGTAATCTATTAAAGTCAATAACAAAAATTCTGACTTCTAACAAAGGGGGAAAAGTATATTGCTTGCACTGTTATTCATGCCAAAATTCTTCTTGCACTAGATATTAATAAAAGCTTGTTTTTAAAATATATACACAGAAAACATCTCCCAACCAAGGTTATTGCCCTGATCAAGCCATGAACCTGGCTGGTAAAGAAAAATATATTAGTAAACCTAGATGAAACTTTGCATAAGTTAAACCATTCTTACATTGAGATAAATGAGAAAGCCTCATCTGGAAGAGGTTTTTTCAAGTCCTGATAGAAAAAGAGACCCCCTCAGTAGCCCCCTAAGTAATAGTATTCAAACTCCATTTGTGTTCCTATTTTTATTTATTATACAAAGAAAAAAGGGGAAAAAAGGTTGGGGTGAAAGTACACCCCCACATTGAATTTTAAGTAATGTCATGTTCTCATGTTTTACAATAAATAATACAACAGTACAATAACCCTATGATATTCAGCTGCCTAAAATACATTTCAATGGACACTGAAAATCATAGACAGCATCCTGATGTCGTCTCAACAGTAGATCACAAATGATCACCTACCTCATGCACAGTTCATATAGGGACTTGATTTGCTTACAATTTTTTTCAAACGTTTATAAACTGTTTTTCTGTTTACAGATTGTTTTCTGGGAGTTGGGTTTTTCTCCAAGGGTTAACTGGGTTACAGCTTGTTTTTTAATAGTTGAGTTTTCCTCTAAGGGTTAAATGGGTTAAGGGTTAAATAGCTTTCTGCTTGCAGAGATAAGTTGTAATTTGTATAAGCATTATGCCTGTGGCCTGAGCTCCTCCCTAACAGGTCCTGGAAGTGAATGCTGCAGCTCCAGTGTAAATTAGATCCATGCTGCTTTCTGTTGCCCTGTTTGCAAAGGGCCCTTGCAGATGGATGACAGAGAGCACTTCACAAAACTTTATAAAGACAAGAAGGGTGAGATGTTACCATGATGGACAAGGGCCTCCCCCAATCACATATCTCCCAAGGCTGCAGGCATCTCGCTGGCCAGGACCCAAAGGGGTGTGGAGCTCAAACCAATGAGGGCATCCAGATGGGATCTTTCAATGCCCTTCATAAGAGAGGACTTGGGAAAAAATAAGCCCTGTTGCAACATGAACATTGGGGTGAGGGGTTTTTGTCTCCAGTGCCGCTCCCCCTCCATATTACTTAACAAACTCCCAGACCATTCAGTATTCCTTGATGCTACCAGAAAATATGACTGAACGCAAAAGAGTTTCTGGGACTGAAAGTCAACAAATCCACTGTCCCCAAGGAATTCCCATTGTTGGTCTGTGTCCCAATGGATGTTCCTGCCCCTGTGTTCATCCAGGTGCCCATGGGAGCCAGGAAGATGTGGAGCCTCCCAGCCAATGTCTTCCAAACATGGACCACCTGGACCACAGATCACCAGGGCTCTGCCCAAGGGGGGTCACTGGGGATCATCCAACGTGGATCCTCTCATGGCGGATGGAGCTGGAGCAGCACACAAAGCTCTTCCCACACTCGGGGCACTCGCAGGGCTTCCCTCAGTGGCGCCTCCATTGGTGTCGGGTCAAGCCAGAGCTGCTGGAGAAGATCTTCCCACACTCCCCACACTCGTAGGGCCTCTCCTCGGTGTGGATGCGCCGGTGCTTGATGAGGGTGGAGTTTTGCTTAAGGCCTTTCCCGCAGTCAGGGCAGCAGAAGGGCCTCTCATCTGTGTGAATCTGCTGATATACGAGGAGATTGGAGCTGGACTGAAACCTTTTCCCACGCTCAGAACACTTGTAGGGCCTCTCCCCAGTGTGGAGGCACCAGTGGTGGCTTCTCAGGGCATAGCTCCCCGCAAAGCTCTTCCCACACTCCAAGCACTCATAAGGCCGTTCACCAGTGTGGATCACCTGGGGCTGGATTAGACCAGAGACTGTCCTGAAGGTGCTCCCACATTCCCCACACTCAAAGGGCTTTTCCCCACTGTGGATTGTCTAGTGTTTCCTCAGGTTGGAGCTGCGGCTCCAACATTCCAAGAACTTGTGGGGTTTCTCCCTGCCATGAGGCTTCTCCACCAGCTCTGAGCTCTGGCTGGATCAACGGCCGCCTTCCTGGGACAGGGGGGGGTCTTTCCTCCTTGCAGCCCCTTCTTATCCAGCATCTCCAGGAATTTTCTTCTCCTCCATCTGGCTGCAGCTTGGGAATGAAAAATCCTGGTTTGGGAGAAAAACAAAATGAGACCGTCTTGGGCTGGGGGCTCCTCCTTGCCTGAGTTCATCTCAGGAAGTCATTGGGCATCTTGTGTCTGTAAGAACTGCCAAAACACCAAGATTCAGCGCAAAAATCCTACAAGCATCAAGAAACAGATCAATAGCGGCCAAACATGAAGATTCAGCCAGAACCCCCCAAAACGTAAAGATTCAGCCTCCGCAAAACACCAAAGTACCAGTATTTACCCCAATAAAGCTCAGAAACACTAATATTCACCCCCATGAAAATCGTGGATCCCCCTTCCCCGGAGGGCTGCATGTGGTGGGGGGGCAACGCTCCTAGGGCTGGAGAGGAGGCTGCAGATACAGGGAGAGGTGGAACCTTGTGGTGCTTCCTGTTTCTGCTCTTCCTCCTGTGTCTCCACTCTTCCTCACACTCCTCTTCCTCCTGCTATTCCTCCTTCTCCTGCACAATCCCACCACCTTGTCCCACGTGCAGCATTTGACCAGGTTGTTCCTCAGCCCTGCTTCTCCTTCCCTTCTCCTCCTGCCCCAGGCCCAGCTCCCACTGCCGGCTCCCTCTTCCCCCCAAACCCACAGCATCCCACGGCAGGGGCAGGGATGGAGCTGGGGCAGGTCGGGCTGGGGCAGCGCTGGGCTCTCGGCCGCTCCCGCCCGCACTCGGTCCCCACTGCAGCCGCTGCCGCCAGGACAGCGCGGGGGGACCCGGCCTTGGCGCTGCCCCACTCCCAACTCCCCAAATTCCCCTTCGAGGGGGGCGCTGGGGCCGAGGGGGGGGCACAGATGGGGAACGCTGGGAGTGCGGGTCTGCCTGGCAACTACTGAGTCATCAGCACCGCGTGCTCTGATTGGCTGAGCACTGCCAGAGGGGTGGAGCTGCAGCAAGGGGGCCACCCTGCTCCTTGGGGGATGTCCCATAAACGGGGAACCCCCATGAAAGACTGAAGAGGAAAGTGTCTTTACAAACAGATGCTATGAATCTGCTCAGAGATAGGGCCAGGGACTTGTAGATAAGGAAGTGACATGAGAAGCCATCAGTTTCATAAAATGTTATTAATTGATGACACAGACTGCTGCTCAGCCAAGGTCCTGCCAAACTCATGAACTTCGAGAAGAATAACAAAGACTTCTGTGAGAATCTGTCCGAAATATCCTTCATCTGCCTCACGACTGTCATGGAGAGCGACCACCGAAAAAAAAAAACCCTTTTGCTGAACCAGTGCGGGGGAATGTCTGTCCTAGGCCTGAAAGTATTGCTAGCTTACGGGTTTTCCAGGGGTTGTTTGCTATATGCCAATGACTGCGGGGCACCCCCCTTTTTGCACAAACTCTACCCCGCCCCCCCTTTCCGGCCGGCTGTTTGGGGAGTTTGGGGGGTGTCCCCCCCTCCAAGAGAAACCCCCCTCTCCCCCGCCCTTAACCCCGTGACAGACAAGAGAGAGTAAGAGGCCTCTTCTCAAGGGACTGGACGAGGCAGGTCGGGCTGGGCAGCGGGGGGCTCGGGGCCCCCGGCCGGGGCCCCCCCCCACGCTCCCTTCCCCGAACACCCCCCCCCCCCGGGGGGGGACGCGGACGGGTCCGGGTGGGGGGCTGGGCCCTGTTTTGGGGTCCCACTCTCCCCTTTTTCCCCCTTCCCCACCCTCTCCCCCCCCTTCCTCACCTCCCCCCCCCCTCAACCCCTCCCGCTCTCCCCTTTTTGGGGGGGCCCCCCCTCCTCCCCCCCCATTCCCCGGGGTCCCCCCCTTTCCCCCCTTTTCCCCTTTCCCGCCCTTCCAGCGCCCCCGCCCCCCCCCTCACCCGAGAGCTCCCGCCGCAGCCGGGGGGGGGTCCCACACCCCAGTGCCCCCCGCAGGGGGCCCCGCTCCGCCCCTCGCCCCCCCGGGGCCGGGCAGGGAGGAAACCCCCAAAACAGCCGCCTGCGCGGGGGCGCCAACCGGGGCGGGCGGGGGGCGGCAGCGCCCCGCGCTTTCCCTTGGCTGCCGCCACTTTTGGGGGAACCCATCTCAGAGGCTCGCCACAAAACTGATGATTCTACAACCCCACCGGCTCATTTGGCTGCGGCGCGTTTTGGCTTTTTTTTGTTTGGGTGAGGCCTTTCCCGGGGGCGCAGCCCCGGGCTGGGGTTTTTTGGGGAGGAAAACCTTGGGGGGTGGGCAGGTGGGAGCTAGGGAGCCCCGCAAAGCTGCCCAGGTGCGCGGCATCTCAGGGGTGCCCTGGCGAGGGTGCGCTGGCCCCATGCCAGGGCCCCCCCCGAGCCCTCTGTCCCTGGCCCCCCACCGCCCGGGACAGAAAATGGGAAATGAGGGTTCCCGCGTGGGGGCAAGGACCCGGAGAGATCCCCCCAGCAAATCCCACATGGGCACAAAGCCCGGGCCCGGGAAACACGGAGGGAATTTATTACCAACCAAATCAAGCAGCACAAGGAGAAGGAAAGAAATCCTCCAACACCTTCCCCCTGCCCAACAGGGTCATCCAGAAAAAAGGGGGCCCAGGGCCTTTCCAAAGGGGGTCACGGGGATCATCCAACGCAGATCCCCATGGGGGGGTGGAGTGGAGCAAAGGGATGAAGCTCTTCCCACACGCGGGACACTTGCAGGGGGCCCCCCCCCTGGTGGGAAGTGCTGGTGGTGACAATCTCTCAATCCCACCTGAAG
>NW_026993716.1:0-10515 GCF_028769735.1 Zonotrichia leucophrys gambelii
AACATCCCGGATCGTGGATTTTCCCAAAACCAGCCGCCCTCCAGCCACAGGCCCACCAAACACAAACTACGGCCCTTTTCCCTGGAAGTAAAACTGACCTGCCCATCTTCTGTCTGGCAGATTGCAGGAGACACTTGCCTCTATCAAACCAGCCCGACTTGGCACTGGTGCCACCATTCAGCTGGGAACCATCCTGCGTATCGTGGATTTTCAGCAGCCAGACGGCCACTCCCAGCCACAGGTCCCCAAACATATACCACGGCCCTTTTCCCTGGAAAAAAATCTCAGTTGCTCCGCTTCTGGATGGCAAACTGCAGGAGCCTCTTGGCTCTATCAAACCAGCCCGACTTGGCACTGGTGCCACCTTTCATCTGGGAACCATCCTGCGTATCGTGAATTTTCAGGAGCCGGCCGGCCACTCCCAGCTGCAGGCCCCCAAACACAAACCACGGCCCTTTTCCCTGGAAGTAAAACTGACCTGCCCATCTTCTGGCTGGCAGATTGCAGGAGCCACTTGGCTCTATCAACTAGCCCCACTTGGGACTGGTTCCCCCTTGGTTGGGAACCATCCTGCGTATCGTGGATTTTCAGGAGCCAGCCGGCCACTCCCAGCCACAGTTCCCCAAAAACAAACCACGGCCCTTTATTTCCAAAAAAATTCCTGCCCCCCCCCTTTTGGCTGGCCCGATTGGGAGGGGCCCCCCTTGCCAATCAAAAACCATCCCCAAATTGGCAAAAATGGTTTTGGGCCCTTTTTTTCTGGGAAAACCCTCCGCCCCTCGGGTTTATTTTTCCCCGAGCCAGGCAGGGGCCCCCCAAAGCCCCCCCAAAAACAAAAACCCCCCGGCCCCCCCTTTTTCCCCGGCAAACAAAACCACCGCCCCCCTTCCGGCGGGGAAAATTTGCAGGACCCCCTTGGTCTAACAAAAAGCCCGACCTTGGGGACGGGGGCCCCTTTTTTTCTGGGAACCATCCGGGGAATCGTGGATTTTCAGGAAACCACCGGCCCCCTCCCCACCACAGCCCCCCAAAAACAAACCACGGGCCCCCCTTTCCCCCGGAAAAAAAAAATTTACCGGCCCAACCCCCCCGGCTGGGAGATTGCCCGGAGCCACTTTTGGCCCCCTAATCAAACACCCAACCCCCCAAAATTTGGTTTTCCCCCCCTTTCCCCCCGGGAAAAAAACCCGCGGGCGTGGGTTTTTAGGAGCCAGCCGCCCCCAAAACCCGGGGCCAAGGGCCCCCCAAAACAAAAACCAAAGGCCCCTTTTCCCCCGGAAAAAAACACCCCCATCTTTTGGCTGGCCAGAATTTTCCAAGGGAAGGGCCAAAATTTTCCCCCCTATTAAAACCACCCGACCCCCCGGCACGGGGCCCCTTTATCTGGGGGCCATCCCGTGGGATCGTGGGTTTTTAGGAGCCCCCGCCCCACTTTTCCCCCAAAGCCCCCCAAAAAAAAACCAATCCCCCCCTTTTCCCCGGAAACAAAAATTTTACCGCCCCCCTTCCCCGGCCCGGCAGATTTTCAGGGGCCAAATTGGCCCCCCAACAAAACCCGGGCCAAAAAACCCGAAAATTGGGGGCCCCCCCTTTTTATCCCGGGAACCAAACCTGGGGTAATTCGTGGATTTTCAGGAGCCACCCGGCCCCCCAAACCCCCGGCCCGGGCCCCCAAAAAACAAAAAAACGGCCCCCTTTTTTCCCCGGAAAAAAAACACCCCAAAAATCTTTTCCCGGCAGTTTGCAGAAAACCCCTTTGGCCTTTTTATCAAACCAGCCAAATTTTGGGGGCCCCCCTGGGCCCCCCTTTGGGCGGGAACCCAACCCCGCTTTTCGTGGATTTTCGGAGCCCCGGGCCGGGCCAAATCCTCCAAGCCCCCCCAAAAAAAACCAACCGGGCCCCTTTTTCCCCCCGGAAAAAAAAACTCCATCCCCCCTTCCCCCCTTTGGAGAATTTCCCCGGGGGCCAAATTTTTCTTTCAAACCACCCCCAAATTTTGGGTGGTGGGCCACCTTTTCTGGAAACCAAAAACCTTTCCCAAATCGTGGGAATTTTTTAGGGGGCCAGCCCGGGCCCTCCCAGCCAAAAGGCCCCCCAAAAAAAACACGCCCTTTTTCCCCCGGAAAAAAAAAACCCCCCCCCCCGCCCTTTTTTGGTGTTAGATTGCAGGAGCCAAATTTTTTAAAAAATCAAACAGCCCCATTTTTTTTGGGAATGGTTTTCCCCCCTTTGGGGCTGGGGGAAATCCCGCGTAAAAAGTGGAAAATTTTCCCCCCCGGGGGCCCGCCCCCGGCCCCCCTCCCCCAAAAGGCCCCCCCAAAAAAAAAACCCCCCCGGCCCCCCTTTCCCCGGGGAAAAAGAAACCCCCCGCCCCCCCCCAACCTGGTTTAGATTGCAGGGCCCCCCTTGGGCCCCCATCAAACCAGCCCGGGGGGCCCTTGGGGGCCCCCCTTTTTTCCCGGGAACAAAACCCCGCGGGGTGGAATTTTCCAAAAAACCCCGGGCCCCCCTCCCAGCCCCCCGGGCCCCCCAAAAAATTTTCCAAAAGGCCCCCTTTTTTTCCCTTGGAAAAAAACTATTTTCCCCCCTTTTTCCCGGTTGGGAAAATTCAAAAAAGGGCCCCTTTTGGCCTTTTATCCAAAACCCGCCCCCAACCCTTTGGCCCAAAAAGGTGCCCCCCCTTTAAACTGGGAAAACCAACCTGCCCAAAACGTGGAAAATTTTTAGGAGCCGGGCCGCCCCCTTTCCCAAGGGCCCCAAAAAACCCCCCCAAACAAAAACGCCCCCCTTTTCCCTGGGAAATAAAAATTGGAAACCGCCCATCTTCCCCCGGCCCGGGGAGATTTTCAGGGAAACCACCTTGGAAATATCAAACCAAACCCCACCCGGGGACTGGTGCCCAAATTTTTAAACTGGGAAAACCCTCCTTGGCCCTATGGGGGGATTTTTCCCGGAGCCCCCTTTCCGGCCCCCTCCCAAACCCCCCAGGCCCCGAAAAAAAAAAACCACGGCCCCCTTTTTTTCCCCGGAAAAAAACTGCCCGGGCCCTCTTCTGGTGGGGCCCGATTTTAAAGGGGCCACCTTCTTCATCAAAAAAAACCCCAAATTTGGGGCCCGGTGGGCCCCTTTCCTGGGGAACCCCTCCGCGGCCCTGGAATTTTTTTAGGAGCCAGCCCCCCACTCCCCAACCCAGAGGCCCCCCCCCCTTTAAAACAAACCAAAGGGGCCCCTTTTTTTTTCCCCGAAAAAAAAAAAATCAACCCGGCCCCCCCTCTTTTGGTAATTGCAAAAGGGGGCCCCTTTTTCCTTTCCAATTAAACCCCCCCCCCGAAAATTGGCAAAAAGGTGCCAAAATTTTCTGGGAAAAACCAAACCTGGGTATTTGTGGATTTTTTAAGGGGGCCCCCCCCCGGCCCAAATTTCCCGGGGCCAAAAGGGCCCCAAAAAAAAACCCCCGGCCCCTTTTTCCCGGGGAAACAAAACCCCCCCCTCCCCCCTTCTGGCTGGCAGAAATTTCAAAAAGCCAAAAATTGGCTTTTAAAACAAAAAAAGCCCCCCCTCGGCCAAAATTTTGGGGCCCCCTTTTTCTGGGAAAACCCCCTCCCCTCCCCTATTTGGATTTTTCAGGCCCGCCCCCCCCCCCCCCCGCCAACCCAAAACCCCCCAAACAAAACTCGGGGCCCCCCTTTTTTTTGGGAAAAAAAAATTTGCCCGGCCCCGCTTCCGGGTGGCAAAATTTTTCAAAGGAACCCCCCTTGGGGTCTTAAAAAACCCCCCCCGAAAAATTTGGCCCCCCTTTGGGGGCCCCTTTTTGGGGAAAAACCTTCCCCGGGAAGTTTTGGGTTTTTTTAGGGGCCACCCGGGGGGGGAAATTCCCCCCCCCCCAGGGCCCCCCAAAAAAAAACCACGGCCCTTTTTTTTTTTTTGAATAAAAAAATGACCCCCAACCCTTTTTTGGTGGGGGTTAAAAATTTCCGGAGCCCCCTTTTTTTTACTAAACCCTTTTCCACCCCCTTTTGGAAATTGGGCCCCCCCTTTTGGGGGAACAATCCCCGCCCTAACGTGGGGTTTTTTTTAAAATGCCCCGCCCCGGCCCCCAAACCCGGCCCCCAGGCCCCCAAAACAAAAAAATAAAAGGCCCTTTTTTCCCCGGGGTGGGAAAAAACTGAACTGCCCCCCTTTTCCCGGCTTTGGGAAGGGGAAACCCCTTGGGGTCCCATCAAAACCAACCCCCCCTTGGGGAAAAAAGGTTGGGGCCCCTTTAACCCGGGAAAACCCCCTCCCCGTTTGGGGGGGATTTTAGGAGCCCGCCCCGGGGAATGGGAAAATGGGAAAAAAACCACTTTTTTGGAAAAAAAAAATTCCCCTTTAACATTTTTCATTTTTCACTTTTTTGGCCCCAACCCTTTTCCCTTTTTGGAAACCTTCCCCGCCTTAAACGTGGAATTTTTTTTGGGGCCAGCCGCCCCCCTCCCCAAAAACCCAAACCCCCCCCAAAAAAAACCAAAAGGGGCCCTTTTTTTTCCCCGGAAATAAAAACCCCCCCGCTTCTTCTGGCAAAAATTTTTTCAGGAACCCACGGCTTTTAAACAAAAAAAAAACCCCCCGGCCAAATGGTGGGCCCCCCATGGGAAACCATCCCCCGTAACGGAAATTTTTTAGGGCCACCCCCCAAAAACCCCAAACAAAAACCCCCCAAAAACAAAACGGCCCCCCTTTTTCCCCCGGAAAAAAACCCCAAAACCCCCCTTTCCCGGTTTGGGAAAAAATTTCAGGAGCCCCTTTTTTTCCCCATCAAAAACCCCCCCCCGAAATTGGACCTGGGGGCCCCCTGGGGCCCCGGGAAACCAAACCCCCCCCGGCCCCTGGAATTTTTTTAGGGGCCACCGGCCACTTCCCCCCGCCACAGGCCCCCCAAAAAAAACCACGGGCCCTTTTTCCCCCCGGAAAAAAACCAAAAACCCCCCCCCCTTTTTGGGTGGCAGGGTTGCAGGGAACCCCCCCGGCCCTACCAAAAAAAACCCCGACTTGGGGACCCGGTCCCCCCCCGGTCCCCCCCGGGAAAACCCTTTCCCGGCGGCCCCTGGAATTTTTAAGGGGGCCCAGGGCGGCCCCCCCTCCCACCAAGGCCCCCCAAAAACAAAAACGGCCCTTTTTCCCTTTGGGAAAAAAAACCACCCACCCCCCCCCCAAGGTGGGAAAATTTTTAAAAGGGGCCCCCCTTGCCTCTTAAACCAAAAAGCCCGATTTGGGAACCCGGGGGAAACCCCCGGGTTCCCGGGGAAACTTTTCCCGCCCCGGCCGGGAAATTTTTTTGGGGCCCCCCGCCCCCCTCCCAGCCACAGGGCCCCCCAAACAAAAAACCAAAAAGGCCCTTTTTCCCCCGGAAAATAAAAACCCGACCTTTTTTCCCCTTCCCTTTGGGGTGGCAGATTGGGAGGAAACCCCTTTTTCTCAAAACAAAACCCGAACCGACTTTTTCCCCGGTGGGCCAACCTTTCAACTTTGGGGAAACCCTCCCCCGGTATCTTTTTTTCAGGGGCCCCGCCGGCCCTCCCCCCCCCCCACAGGCCCCCCCAAAAAACATACCACGGCCCTTTTCCCTGGCAAACAAAACTCACCCGCCCCGCTTCTGCCTGGCAGATTGCAGGAGCCAGTTTGTATATCATACAAGTCCGACTTGGAATTTGTACCACCTTTCATCTGGGAACCGTCGTGCATATCTTGGATTTTCAGGAGCCAGCCGGCCACTCCCAGCCGCAGGCCCCCTCAGTGCCAAGTCAGGCTGGTTTGATAGATACAAGTGGCTCCTGCAATCTGCCAGCCAGAAGCGGGGATGCTGAGATTTTTTTCCAGGAAATAGGGCCGTGGTATGTGTTTGGGTGCCTGTGGCTGGGAGTGGCCAGCTGGCTCCTGAAAATACACGATACGCAGGATGGTTCATAGATGAAAGATGGCACCAGTGCCAAGTCGTGCTGGTTTGATAGAGCCAAGTGGCTCCTGCCATCTGCCAGCCAGAAGAAGGACAGCTCAGTTTTACTTCCAGGGAAGAGGTCCGTGGTTTTTGTTCGGGGGCCTGTGGCTCGGAGTGGCTGGCTGGCTCCTGAAAATCCACGCCGCGCAGGATGATTCCCAGACCCAATGTGGCAGAACTGCCAAGTCAGACTCGTTTGATAGAGGCAAGTGGGTCCTTCAATATGCCATCCAGTAGCGGGGCTGGTGAGTTTTGTTTGCCAGGGAAAAGGGCCGTATTTTGTGTTCGGGTGCCATTGGCTGGGAGTGGCCGCCTGGCTCCTGAAAATCCACGATACGCAGGATGGTTCCCAGACCCAAGAGGGCACCAGTGCCAAGTCGTGATGCTTTGGTAGCGCCCTGTGGCTCCTGCAATCTGCCAGCCGGAAGCGGGTCGGGTGAGTTTTGTTTGCCAGGGAAAAGGGCCGTGGAATGTGTTTGGGGGCCTGTGGCTGGGAGTGGCCAGCTGGCTCCTGAAAATCCACGCGCCGCAGGATGATTCCCAGACCCAAGGTGGCACCAGTCCAAGTCGGGCTGGTTTGATAGAGCCAAGTGGCTCCTGTAATCTACCATCCAGAAGATGTGCAGGTCAGTTTTACTTCCAGGGAAAAGGGCCGTAATTTGTGTTTGGGGGCCTGTGGCTGGGAGTGGCCGGCTGGCTCCTGAAAATCCCTGATACGCTGGATCGTTCCCAGATGATAGGTGGCACCAGTGCTAATTCGGGCTGGTTTGATAGAGCCAAGTGGCTCCTGCAAACTTTCAGCCAGAAGATAGGCAGATGAGTTTTACTTCCAGGGACAATGGCCGTAGGTTGTGTTTGGGGGCCTGTCTCTGGGAGTGGCCGGCTGGCTCCTAAAAATCCACGATACGCAGGATGGTTTCCAGAGGAAAGGTGGCACCAGTGCCAAATCGCAATGGTATGATAGTACAAAGTGTCTCCTCCTCTCTACCATCCAGAAGCAGGGCTCCTGAAAATCCACGCCGTGCAGGATGGTTCCCAGTCACAAGGGGGCACCTGTGCCGAGTCGGGATGGTTCGATAGATGCAAGTGGCTCCTGCCAGCCAGAAGATGGGCAGCTCAGTTTTACCTCCAGGGAAAAGGGCCGTAGTTTGTGTTTGGGGGCCTGTGGCTGGGAGTGGCCGGCTGGCTTCTGGAAATCCACGATACGCAGGATGATTCCCACACCCAAGGGGGCTCCACTGCCAAGTCGAACTGGTATGATAGTACAAAGTGGCTCCGGCAATACACCACCCAGAAGTGGGGCATCTGAGTTTTGTTAGTCAGGGAAAAAGGGCCGTGGTATATGTTTGTGGGCCTGTGGCTGGGAGTGGCCGGCTGGCTCCTGAAAATCCACCATACGCAGGATGGTTCCCAGACCCAAGGGGGCACCAGTGCCAAGTCGGGCTGGTTTGATAGAGCCAAGTGGGTCCTGCAATCTGCCAGCCAGAAGCAGGGCAGGTCGATTTTACTTCCAGGGAAAAGGGCCGTAGTTTGTGTTTGGGGGTCTGTGGCTGGGAGTGGCCGGCTGGCTCCTGAAAATCAACGCCGCGCAGGATGGTTCCCAGATGAAAGGTGGCACCAGTGCCGAGTTGGGCTGTTTTGATAGAGCCAAGTGGCTCCTGCAATCTGCCAGCCAGAAGCGGGGCAGCTGAGTTTTGTTTGCCAGGGAAAAGGACAGTGGTTTTTGTTTGGGGGCGTTTGGCCCGGAGTGGCTGGCTGGCTCCTAAAAATCCACGATACACAGGATGGTTCCCAGATGAAATGTGGCACCAGTGCCGAGTCGGGGTGGTTAATAGAGGCAAGTGCCTCCTGCAATCTGCCAGCCAGAAGATGGGCAGGTCCGTAATACTTCCAAGGAAAAGGGCCGTGGTTTGTTTTCAGGGGCCTCTGGCTCTGAGTGGCCGGCTGGCTCCTGAAAATCCACGCCGCGCAGGATCGTTCCCAGACCCAAGGGGGCACCAGTGCCTAGTTGGGCTAGTTTGATAGAGCCATGTGGCTCCTGCAATCTGCCAGCCAGAAGATGGGCCGGTCAGTTTTACTTCCAGGGAAAAGGACCGTGGTTTGTTCTTTGTGGCCTGTGGCTGGGAGTGGCCGGATGGCTCCTGAAAATCCACGATACGCACGATGGTTCCCAGATGAAATTTGGCACCAGTGCCAAGTCGGGCTAGTTTGATAGTACCAAGTGGCTCCTGCAATCTGCCAGCCAGAAGATGGGCAGGTCAGCTTTACTTCCAGGGAAAAGGGCCGTAATGTGTGTTTGGGGGCTTGTGGCTGGGAGTGGCCGGCCGGCTCCTGAAAATTCACGATACGCAGGATGGTTCCCAGATGAAAGGTGGCACCAGTGCCAAGTCGGGCTGGTTTGATAGAGCCAAGAGGCTCTTGCAGTTTGCCATCCAGAAGCGGAGCAACTGAGATTTTTTTTCCAGGGAAAAGGGCCGTGGTATATGTTTGGGGACCTGTGGCTGGGAGTGGCCTTCTGGCTGCTGAAAATCCACGCCGCGCAGGATGCTTCCCAGACCCAAGGGGCACCAGCGCCAACTCGAGCTGGTTTGATCGAGGCAAGTGGCTCCTGCAATCTCCCAACCAGGAAGCGGGGCGGTGAGTTCTGTTTGCCTGGGAAAGGGCCGTGGATGTGTTTGGTGGCCTGTGGCAGGGAGTGGCCGGCTGGCTCATGAAAATCCACAATACGCTGGATCATTCCCAGACCCAAGGGGGCACCAGTGCCGAATCGGGCTAGTTTGATAGTAAAAAGTGTCTCCTGCAATCTGCCAGCCAGAAGCGGGGCGGGTGAGTTTTTTTTGCCAGGGAAAAGGGCTGTGGGTTTGTGTTCGGGGGCCTGTAGCTGGGAGAGGCCGGCTGGCTCCTGAAAATTCCCCGATACGCAGGATGGTTCCTGATGGGAAAAGGGGGCACCAGCGAAAAGTCGGGCTGGTTTGAAAGAGCCAAGTGGCTCTTGAAATCTGCCAGCGAAGACGTCAGGTCAGTTTTTTCTTTCAGGGAAAATGGGGGCCGTAGTTTGTGTTGGGGCCTGTGACTGGGATGGCCCGGCTGGGCTCCTGAAAATCCACGATACGCAGGTTGGTTCCCGAAACCCCAAAGGGGCACCGGGCGAGTCTGGCTGGTTTGATAAGCCAAGTGGCTCCCGCAAAACTGCCAGCCAGAAGATGGGGAGGTCAAATTTTTACTTCCAGGGAAAAGGGGCGTGGTTTGTGTTTTGGGGGCCTGCAGCTGGGAGGGCGGGCTGGCTCCTGAAAATCCACGATACGCAGGATGGTTCCAGATGAAAGGTGGCACAGTGCCGAGTTGGGGTGTTTTGATAGAGCCAAGTGGCTCCTGCAATCTGCCAGCCAGAAGCGGGGCAGCTGAGTTTTTGGGTTTTCCAGGGAAAAGGACAGTGGTTTTTGTTTGGGGGCGTTTGGGCCCGGAGTGCTGGCTGGCTCCCAAAAAATCCACGATACACAGGATGGTTCCCAGATGAAATGTGGCACCAGTGCCGAGTCGGGTGGTTAATAGAGGCAAGTTGGGCCTCCTGCAATCTGCCAGCCAGATGGGGCAGGTCCGTAATACTTCCCAAGGAAAAGGGCCGTGGTTTTTTTTTCAGGGGCCTCTGGCTCTGAGGTGGCCGGGGTGCTCCTGAAATTCCACGCCGCGCAGGATCGTTCGCAGACCCAAAGGGGGCAACCAGTGCCTGTTGGGCTAGTGATAGGAGCCATGTGGCTCCTGCAATCTGCCAGCCAGAGATGGGGCCCGGGCAGTTTTACTTCCAGGGAAAAAGACCCGTGGTTTGTTCTTTTTCGGCCTGTGGCTGGGAGTGGGCCGGATGCTCCTGAAAAACCACGATACGCACGATGGGTCCCAGATGAAATTTGGCACCAGTGCCCCAAATCGGGCTAGTTTGATAGTACCAAGTGGTCCGCAATCTGCCAGCCAGGGAAACGGGCAGCTGAGTTTTGTTTGCCAGGGAAAGGACCGTGGTTTGTGTTGGGGCGGTTTGGCCCCGGGGTGGATCACTGGCTCCTGAAAATCCAGGATAGGCAGGATGGTTCCCAGATAAAATGTGGCACCAGTGCCGAGTCGGACTGGTTAATAGAGACAAGTGGCTCCTGCAATCTGCCAGCCAGAAGCGGGGCAGCTGAGTTTTGTTAGATATGGAAATGGGCCGTGGTTTATG
Organism: Zonotrichia leucophrys gambelii; assembly: GCF_028769735.1. Lineage (NCBI taxonomy): Eukaryota > Metazoa > Chordata > Aves > Passeriformes > Passerellidae > Zonotrichia > Zonotrichia leucophrys. The sequence continues at coordinate 10,186 of NW_026993716.1, forward strand.
TTCGGGGGTCTGTGGCTGGGAGTGGCCGGCAGGCTCCTGAAAATCCATGCTGCGCAGGATGGTTCCCAGACCCAAGGGGGCACCAGTGCTGAGTCGGGCTGGTGTGATAGAGCCAAGTTGCTCCGGCAATCTGCCAGCCAGAAGATGGGCAGGTCGGTTTTACTTCCAGGGAAAAGGGCCGTAATGTGTGTTTGGGGGCTTGTGGCTGGGAGTGGCCGGCCGGCTCCTGAAAATTCACGATACGCAGGATGGTTCCCAGATGAAAGGTGGCACCAGTGCCAAGTCGGGGTGGTTTGTAGAGCCCAAAAGGTCCCCCAGTTTCCATCCAGA
>NW_026993717.1:0-10511 GCF_028769735.1 Zonotrichia leucophrys gambelii
GGGGTGGGCCGGGTTCCCCAACCCCCGGAGGGGGTCCCCGTAAATTTTGGAAAAAGGGCCAAAGGGGGGGGGTTTTTTTGAGGCGTGGTCTGAATCCCACCAGAGGGAGGGGGGAAAATTTTTTCGGGGGGTTAGGGGGGCCGTTCTGGGAGGGCGGGGGAAAAAGTTTGAGGGGGTTTTGGGGGGGGGGGTTTTTGGGGGGGTGGGTTTGAATTTTGCAGGCCGAGGGGGGGGGTCGGGGTTTTAGGGGGAAAGGGGGGGTTTTTTTTCGGGGGCCGGGGGGGGGGGGTGGTCCTGTAGACGGGTGGGGTTCCCCGGGGTGGAAGTGCCGGGGGTTTAAGGGAAGGTCCCGGACAGGGGGGTGGGGTTTTGTTACCCGGGAAAAGGGGCCCGGGGGTTTTTGGGGGGTTCTGGGGGGTGGCCGGTGGTGGTCCCGGGGTGGTTTTGGGGGGTGGCCCAAACAAAGGGGGGTTGTTGGGGGGTTGCCTGCCGAGGGGGGGGATTTTTTTTAAAAGGAAGGGAGGTGGGGGGTTTCTGGGAGGGCCGGGGTTTTCCCCCTGAGGATGGCCCGTGAAAATCCCGTGCCGATGGGCGGATGAAGGGCAAGTGGCCCAAGCCCGCGGAAAGGGGGGTTTTATTAGGGGAAAGGGGCGTGTTTTTTTGGGGGCCGTGGTGGGGGGCGGCTGGGCCCCCCTCCGGGGTTTTTGATGAAAAGGTGGCCGGGGGGGGGGGTTTGGGGGGGGGGGTTAGGAAAAGGGGGGGTTTTTGTTTTGGGGGAAGGGCCGTGGTTTTGTTGGGGGCCGGGTGGGGGGCGGCTGGTTTTTCCCGAAGGGTGGTTGTGGGTGGCCTGGGTTTTTTTTTTTTTTTTTTTTTTTTTTTTTTTTTTTTTTTTTTTTTTTTTTTTTTTTTTTTTTTTTTTTTTTTTTTTTTTTTTTTTTTTTTTTTTTTTTTTTTTTTTTTTTTTTTTTTTTTTTTTTTTTTTTTTTTTTTTTTTTTTTTTTTTTTTTTTTTTTTTTTTTTTCTGGGAGTGGCCGGCTGGCCTCCGAAAATCCACGATACGCAGGATGGCTCCCAGATGAAAGGTGGCACCAGTGTCGAGTCAGGCTGGTTTGATAGAGTCAAGTGGCTCCTGCAATCTGCCAGCCAGAAGATGGGCAGGTCAGTTTTACTTCCAGGGAAAAGGACCGTAGTATTTGTTTGGGGACCTGTGTCTGGGAGAGGCCTGCTGGCTCCTGAAAATCCACGATACGCAGGATGGTTCCCAGATGAAAGGTGGCACCAGTGCCGAGTCGGGCTGGTTTGATAGAGGGAAGTGGCTCCTGCAATCTGCCAGCCAGAAGCAGGGCGGTGAGTTTTGTTTGCCAGGGAAAAGGGCCGTGGTTTGTGTTCGGGGGCCTGTGGCTGGGAGTGGCCAGCTGGCTCCTGAAAATCCACGATACGCAGGATGGTTCCCAGATGAAAAGTGGCAGCAGTGCCCAGTCGGTCTGGTTTGATAGAGGCAAGTGGCTCCTGCATACTTCCAGCCAGAAGCGGGGTGGGTTAGATTTGTTTGCCAGGGAAAAGGGCCGTGGTTTGTGTTCGGGGGCCTGTGGCTGGGAGTGGCCGGCTGGCTCCTGAAAATCCACGATACGCAGGATGGTTCCCAGATGAAAGGTGGCACCAGTCCCAGTCGGGCTGGTTTGATAGAGGCAAGTGGCTCCTGCAATCTGCCAGCCAGAAGCGGGGAGGTGAGTTTGTTTGCCAGGAAAAAAGGGCCGTGGTTTGTGTTCGGGGCCTGTGGCTGGGAGTGGCCGGCTGGCTCCTGAAAATCCACGATACGCAGGATGGTTCCCAGATGAAAGGTGGCACCAGTGCCAGTTGGGCTGTTTTATAGAGGCAAGTGGCTCCTGCAATCTGCCAGCCAGATGAAGGCAGGTCAGTTTTACTTCCAGGGAAAAGGACCGTGGGTTTTGTTTGGGCCGTGGCTGGGAGTGGCCGGCTGGCTCCTGAAAATCCACGATACGCAGATGGTTCCCAGAGAAAGGTGGCACCAGTCCGATCGGGCTGGTTTGATAGGGGAAGTGGTCCTGCAATCTGCCAGCCAGAACGGGGCGGTAGTTTTGTTTTCCAGGAAAAGGGCCGTGGTTTGTGTTTGGGGGCCCGTGGCTGGGATGGGCCGGGGCTCCTGAAAATCCATGATACGCAGGGTGGTTCCCAGATGAAAGGGGGCACCAGTGCGAGTTTGGGTTGGTTTATTTGGCAATGGCCCCCTGCAATCTGCCAGCCAGAATGATGGGCAGGTCAGTTTTACTTCCAGGGAAAAGGGCCGTGGTTTGTGTTTGGGGCCTGTGTCTGGGAGTGGCCGGCTGGCTCCTGAAAATCCACGATACGCAGGATGGTTCCCAGATGAAAGGTGGCACCAGTGCCAAGTTGGGCTGGTTTGAGAGAGCCAAGTGTCTCCTGCAATCTGCCAGCCAGAAGCGGGGTGGGTAAGTTTTGTTTGCCAGGGAAAAAGGCCGTGGTTTGTGTACGGGGGCCTGTGGCTGGGAGTGGCCGGCTGGCCCCTGAAAATCCAAGATACGCAGGATGGTTCCCAGATGAATGTTTGCACCAGTGCCGAGTCGGGCTGGTTTCACATGGGGAAGTGGCTCCTACAATCTGCCAGCCAGAGGCGGGGCGAGTGAGTTTTGTTTGCCAGGGAAAAGGTCCGTGGTTTTGTGTTTGGGGGCTGTGGCTGGGAGTGGCCGGCTGGCTCCTGAAAATCCACAATACGCAGGATGTTTCCCAGATGAAAGGTGGCACCAGTGTCGAGTCAGGCTGGTTTGACTGAGCCAAGTGGCTCCTGCAATCTGCCAGCCAGAAGCGCGGGTGGGTATATTTTGTTTGCCAGGGAAAAGGGCCGTGGTTTGTGTTCGGGGGCCTGTGGCTGGGAGTGGCCGGCTGCTCCTGAAAATCCACGATACCAGATGGTTTCCCAGATGAAAGGTGGCACCAGTGCCGAGTCGGGCTGGTTTGATAGAGGATGTGGCTCCTGCAATCTGCCAGCCACAGGGGGTGTTAAGTTTGTTTGCCAGGGAAAAGGGCCGTGGTTTGTGTTCGGGGGCCTGTGGCTGGGAGTGGCCGGCTGGCTCCTGAAAATCCACGATACGCAGGATGGTTCCCTGATGAAAGGTGGCACCAGTGCCGAGTCGGGCTGGATTGATAGAGGCAAGTGGCTCCTGCAATCTGCCGCCAGAAGATGGGCAGGTCAGTTTTACTTACCAGGGAAAAGGGCCTTGGTTTGTGTTCGGGGCCTGTGTCTGGGAGTGGCCGGCTGGCTCCTGAAAATCCACGATACGCAGGATGGTTCCCAGTGAAAGGTGGCACCAGTGCCAAGTCGGGCTGGTTTATAGAGGCAAGTGCTCCTGCAATCTGCCAGCCAGATGACGGGCAGGTCAGTTTTTACTTCCAGGGAAAAAAAGGGGCCCTTAGTTTTTTGTTTGGGGGCCTGTGGCTGGGAGTGGCCGCTGGCTCCTGAAAATCCACGATACGCAGGATGGTTTGCCAGATGAAAGGTGGCACCAGTGTCGAGTCGGCTGGTTTGATAGAGGCAAGTGGCTCCTGCAATGTTCCAGCCAGAAGGGGGGTGGGTAAGTTTTGTTTGCCAGGGAAAAAGGCCGTGTTTGTGTACGGGGGCCTGTGGCGGGAGTGGCCCGCTGGCCCCTAAAACCAAAGATACCAGGATGGTTCCCAGATGAATGTTTGCACCAGTGCCGAGCGGGCTGTTTCCCCATGGGGAAGTGGCCCTACAACTCCACCAGCGGCGGGGCGAGTAGTTTTGTTTTTCCAGGAAAAGGGCCCTGGTTTGTTTTGGGGGCCTGTGGGGTGGGAGTGGCCGGCTGGCTCCTGAAAAAACCACCGATATCAGGATGGTTCCCAGATGAAAGGTGGCACCAGACCGAGTCGGGCTGGTTTGATAAGGCAAGTGGCTCCGCAACTGCCAGCCAGAAGATGGGCAGGTCAGTTTTACTCCGGGAAAAGGACCCAGTATTTGTTTGGGACCAGTGGCGGGAGTGCCGGACGGCTTCTGAAAATCCCAATACGCAGTGGTTCCCAATGAAAAGGGGGCACCAGTGCCGAGTCGGGCTGGTTTATAGAGGGAGTGGCTCCCCGCAAACTGCCGCCAGCAGGGGTGGTTTAATTTTGTTTGCCAGGGAAAAAGGGCCGTGGTTTGTGTTAGGGGGCCTGTGGCGGGAGTGGCCCCCGGGTGGCCCTGAAAATCCACGAAACGCAGGATGGTTACCTGATGAAAGGGGCACCAGTGCCGAGTCGGCTGGTTTTGATAGAGGCAAGTGGCTCCTGCAATCTGCCAGCCAAAGATGGGCAGGTCAGTTTTACTTCCAGGGAAAAGGACCTTATTGTTTGGGGGCCTGGTCTGGGGGGTGGCGGCTGGCTCCCCGAAAATCCACATACGCGGATGTTCCCCCGATGAAAGGGGCCCATGCCGAGTCGGCTGGTTTGATAAGGCAAGTGGCTCCTGCAACTGCCAGCCCCGATATGGGCAGGTCATTTTACTTCCAGGGAAAAGGGCCGTAGTTTTGTGTTTGGGGGCCTGGTCTGGGAGTGGCCGCTGGCTGCTGAAAATCCACGATACGCAGGATGGTCCCCGATGAAAGGTGGCACCAGTCGAGTCGGGCTGCTTTGTAAGGGAGTGTCTCCTGCAATCGCCACCAGAAGCGGGGCGGGTGAGTTTTCTTTGCCAGGGAAAAGGGCCGTGGTTTGTGTTCGGGGTCCTGTGGCTGGGAGTGGCCGGCTGGCTCCTGAAAATCCACAATACGCAGGATGTTTCCCAGATGAAAGGTGGCACCAGTGTCGAGTCAGGCTGGTTTGACTGAGCCAAGTGCCCTGCAACTGCCAGCCAGAAGCGCGGTGGGTAGTTTTGTTTGCCAGGGAAAAGGGCCGTGGTTTGTGTTCGGGGGCCTGTGGCTGGGAGTGGCCGGCTGGCTCCTGAAAATCCACGATACGCAGGATGGTTCCCAGATGAAAGGTGGCACCATTGCCGAGTCGGGCTGGTTTGATAGAGGCAAGTGGCTCCTGCAATCGCCAGCCAGATGACGCAGGTCAGTTTTACTTCCAGGGAAAAGGGCCGTAGTTTTTGTTTCGGGGCCTGTGGCTGGGAGTGACCGGCTGGCTCCTGAAAATCCACGATACGCAGGATGGTTCCCAGATGAAAGGTGGCACCAGTACCGAGTCGGGCTGGTTTGATAGAGGGAAGTGGCTCCTGCAATCTGCCAGCCAGAAGATGGGCAGGTCAGTTTTACTTCCAGGGAAAAGGACCGTAGTATTTGTTTGGGGACCAGTGGCTGGGAGTGGCCGGACGGCTTCTGAAAATCCACAATACGCAGGATGGTTCCCAGATGAAAGGTGGCACCAGTGCCGAGTCGGGCTGGTTTGATAGAGGGATGTGGCTCCTGCAATCTGCCAGCCAGAAGCGGGGTGGGTAAGTTTTGTTTGCCAGGGAAAAAGGCCGTGGTTTTTGTACGGGGGCCTGTGGCGGGAGTGGCCGGCTGGCCCTGAAAATCCAAGATACGCAGGATGGTTCCCAGATGAATGTTTGCACCAGTGCCGAGTCGGGCTGGTTTCACATGGGGAAGTGGCTCCTACAATCTGCCAGCCAGAGGCGGGGCGAGTGAGTTTTGTTTGCCAGGGAAAAGGGTCCGTTTTGTTTTGGGGGGCCGTGGCTGGGAGTGGCCGGCTGGCTCCTGAAAATCCACGATACGCAGGATGGTTCCCAGATGAAAGGTGGCAACCAGTACCGAGGTCGGGCTGGTTTGATAGAGGCAAGTGGCTCCTGCAATCTGCCAGCCAGAAGATGGGCAGGTCAGTTTTACTTCCAGGGAAAAGGACCGTAGTATTTGTTTGGGGACCAGTGGCTGGGAGTGGCCGGACGGCTTCTGAAAATCCACAATACGCAGGATGGTTCCCAGATGAAAGGTGGCACCAGTGCCGAGTCGGGCTGGTTTGATAGAGGGATGTGGCTCCTGCAATCTGCCAGCCAGCAGCGGGGTGGTTAAGTTTTGTTTGCCAGGGAAAAGGGCCGTGGTTTGTGTTAGGGGGCCTGTGGCTGGGAGTGGCCGGCTGGCTCCTGAAAATCCACGATACGCAGGATGGTTCCCTGATGAAAGGTGGCACCAGTGCCGAGTCGGGCTGGTTTGATAGAGGCAAGTGGCTCCTGCAATCTGCCAGCCAGAAGATGGGCAGGTCAGGTTTACTTCCAGGGAAAAGGACCGTAGTATTTGTTTGGGACCTGTGTCGGAGTGGCCGGCTGGCTCCTGAAAATCCACGATACGCAGATGGTTCCCAGATGAAAGGTGGCACCAGTGCCGAGTCGGGCTGGTTTTTCATAGAGTCAAGTGGCTCCTGCAATCTTCCAGCCAGAAGCGGGGTGGGTTATTTTGTTTGTAAGGGAAAACGGCCGTGGTTTGTGTTTCGCGGTCCTTGGCGGGAGTGGCCGGCTGGCTCCTGAAAAAATCCACAATACGCAGGATGGTTCCCAGATGAAAGGTGGCACCATGTCGAGTCGGGGTGGTTTGATGGAGCAAGTGGCTCCTGCAATCTGCCAGCCAGAAGCGGGATGGGTTAGTTATGTTTGCCAGGGAAAGGGCCGTGGTTTGTGTTGGGGGCCTGTGGCTGGGAGTGGCCGGCTGGCTCCTGAAAATCCCGATACGCAGGATGGTTCCAGATGAAAGGTGGCACCAGTGCCGATCGGGCTGGTTTGATAGAGGCAAGTGGCTCCTGCAATCTGCCAGCCAGATATGGGCAGGTCATTTTAGTTCCAGGGAAAAGGGCCGAGGTGTATGTTCGGGGGCCTGTGGCTGGGAGTGCCGCTGGCTCCTGAAAATCCACGATACGCAGGATGGTTCCCAGATGAAAGGTGGCACCAGTGCCGAGTGGCTGGTTTCATAGAGGGAAGTGGCTCCTGCAAATCTGCCAGCCAGAACGGGGCGGGTGAGTTTTGTTTGCCAGGGAAAAGGGCCGTGGTTTGTGTTCGGGGGCCTGTTGCTGGGAGTGGCCGGCTGGCTGCTGAAAATCCACGATACGCAGGATGGTTCCCAGATGAAAGGTGGCACGAGTGCTGAGTCGGGATGGATTGATAGAGGCAAGTGGCTCCTGCAATCTGCCAGCCAGAAGCGGGGCGGGTGAGTTTTGTTTGCCAAGGAAAAGGGCCGTGGTTTGTGTTCGGGGGCCTGTGGTTGGGAGTGGCCAGCTGGCTCCTGAAAATCCACGATACGCAGGATGGTTCCCAGACGAAAGGTGGCACCACTGTCGAGTCAGGCTGGTTTGATAGAGGCAAGTGGCTCCTGCAATCTGCCAGCCAGATGACGGGCAGGTCAGTTTTACTTCCAGGGAAAAGGCCGTTTTGTGTTCGGGGCCTGTGGCTAGGAGTGGCCGCTGGCTCCTGAAAATCCACGATACGCAGGGTGGTTCCAAGATGAAAAGTGGCACCACTGCAGGTCGGCTGGTTTGATAGAGGCAAGTGGCTCCTGCAATCTGCCAGCCAGAAGCGGGGTGGGTAAGTTTTGTTTGCCAGGGAAAAGGGCCGTGGTTTGTGTTCGGGGGCCTGTGGCTGGGAGTGGCCGGCTGGCTCCTGAAAATCCAAGATACGCAGGATGGTTCCCAGATGAAAGTTTGCACCAGTGCCGAGTCGGGCTGGTTTCACATGGGGAAGTGGCTCCTACAATCTGCCAGCCAGAGGCGGGGCGAGTGAGTTTTGTTTGCCAGGGAAAAGGGCCGTGGTTTGTGTTTGGGGGCCTGTGGCTGGGAGTGGCCGGCTGGCTCCTGAAAATCCACGATACGCAGGATGGTTCCCAGATGAAAGGTGGCACCAGTACCGAGTCGGGCTGTTTTGATAGAGGCAAGTGGCTCCTGCAATCTGCCAGCCAGAAGATGGGCAGGTCAGTTTTACTTCCAGGGAAAAGGACCGTAGTATTTGTTTGGGGACCTTGTCGGAGTGGCCGGCTGGCTCCTGAAATCCACGATACGCAGGATGGTTGCCAGATGAAAGGTGGCACCAGTGCTGAGTCGGGCTGGTTTCATAGAGGGAAATGGCTCCTGCAATCTGCCAGCCAGATGATGGGCTGGTCAGTTTTACTTCCAGGGAAAAGGGCCGTGGTTTGTGTTCGGGGGCCTGTGGCTGGGAGTGGACGGCTGTCTCCTGAAAATCCACAATACGCAGGATGGTTCCCAGATGAAAGGTGGCACCAGTGTCGAGTCAGGCTGGTTTGACTGAGCCAAGTGGCTCCTGCAATCTGCCAGCCAGAAGCAGGGCGGGTTAGTTTTGTTTGCCAGGGAAAAGGGCCGTGGTTTGTGTTCGGGGGCCTGTGGCTGGGAGTGGCCGGCTGGCTCCTGAAAATCCAAGATACGCAGGATGGTTCCCAGATGAAAGGTGGCACCAGTGCCGAGTCGGGCTGGTTTGATATGGGGAAGTGGCTCCTGCAATCTGCCAGCCAGAAGCAGGGCGTGTGAGTTTTGTTTGCCAGGGAAAAGGGCTGTGGTTTGTGTTCGGGGGCCTGTGGCTGGGAGTGGCCGGCTGGCTCCTGAAAATCCACGATACGCAGGATGGTTCCCAGATGAAACGTGGCACCAGTGCCGAGTCGGCTGGTTTGATATGGAAAGTGGCCCTGCAATCTGCCAGCCAGAAAACGGGGCGGTGAGTTTTTGTTTGCCAGGGAAAAGGGCCGTGGTTTGTGTTCGGGGGCCTGTGGCTGGGAGTGGCCGGCTGGCTCCTGAAAATCCACGATACGCAGGATGGTTCCCAGATGAAAGGTGGCACCAGTGTCGAGTCAGGCTGGTTTGATAGAGGCAAGTGGCTCCTGCAATCTGCCAGCCAGAAGCGGAGTGGTTAAGTTTTGTTTGCCAGGGAAAAGGGCCGTGGTTTGTGTTTGGTGGCCTGTGGCTGGGAGTGGCCGGCTGGCTCCTGAAAATCCACGATACGCAGGATGGTTCCCAGATGAAAGGTGGCACCAGTACCGAGTCGGGCTGGTTTGATAGAGGGAAGTGTCTCCTGCAATCTGCCAGCCAGATGACGGGCAGGTCAGTTTTACTTCCAGGGAAAAGGGCCGTGGTTTGTGTTTCGGGGGCCTGTGGCTGGGAGTGGCCGGCTGGCTCCTGAAAATCCACGATACGCTGGATGGTTCCCAGATGAAAGGTGGCATCAGTGCCGAGTCAGGCTGGTTTGATAGAGGGAAGTGGCTCCTGCAATCTGCCAGCCAGCAGCGGGGTGGTTAAGTTTTGTTTGCCAGGGAAAAGAGGCCCTGGTTTGTGTTCTGGGGCTTGTGGCTGGGTGTGGCCGGCTGGCTCCTGAAAAATCCAAAGATACGCAGATGGTTCCCAGATGAAAGGTGGCACCAGTGCCGAGTCGGGCTGGTTTCATAGAGGGAAGTGGCTCCTGCAATCTGCCAGCCAGAAGCAGGGCGGGTGAGTTTTGTTTGCAAAGGGAAAAGGGCCGTGGTTTGTGTTCGGGGGCCTGTGGCTGGGAGTGGCCGGCTGGCTCCTGAAAATCCACAATACGCAGGATGGTTCCCAGATGAAAGGTGGCACCAGTGTCGAGTCAGGCTGGTTTGACTGAGCCAAGTGGCTCCTGCAATCTGCCAGCCAGAAGCAGGGCGGGTTAGTTTTGTTTGCCAGGGAAAAGGGCCGTGGTTTGTGTTCGGGGGCCTGTGGCTGGGAGTGGCCGGCTGGCTCCTGAAAATCCACGATACGCAGGATGGTTCCCAGATGAAAGGTGGCACCAGTGTCGAGTCGGGCTGGTTTGATAAGGCAAGGGCTCCTGCAATCTGCCAGCCAAAGCGGGGTGGGTAAGTTTTGTTTGCCAGGAAAAGGGCCGTGGTTTGTGTTCGGGGGCCTGTGGCTGGGAGTGGCCGGCTGGCTCCTGAAAATCCAAGATACGCAGGATGGTTCCCAGATGAAAGTTTGCACCAGTGCCGAGTCGGGCTGGTTTCACATGGGGAAGTGGCTCCTACAATCTGCCAGCCAGAGGCGGGGCGAGTGAGTTTTGTTTGCCAGGGAAAAGGGCCGTGTTTGTTTCGGGGGCCTGTGGCTGGGAGGGCCGGCTGGCTCCTGAAAATCCACGATATGCAGGATGGTTCCCAGAATAAAAGGTGGCACCAGTACCGAGTCGGGGGTGGTTTGATAGAGGCAAGTGGCTCCTGCAATCTGCCGCCAGAAGATGGGCAGGTCAGTTTTTACTTCCAGGGAAAAGGACCGTTTGTTTTTTTGTTTGGGGACCTGTGCTGGGAGTGGCCCCGGGTGGCTCCTGAAAATCCACGTACGCAGGATGGTTCCCAGATGAAAGGTGGCACCAGTGCCGAGTCGGGCTGGTTTTTATAGAGGCAAGTGGCTCCTGCAATCTGCCAGCCAGAAGATGGGCAGGTCAGTTTTACTTTCCAGGGAAAAGGACCGTAGAATTTGTTTTGGGGGCCTGTGGCTGGGAGTGGCCGGCTGGGTCCTGAAAATCCACGATACGCAGGATGGTTCCAGATGAAAGGGGCACC
>NW_026993718.1:0-10509 GCF_028769735.1 Zonotrichia leucophrys gambelii
CCCAGGGTGTGTTCCTGTTTTCCCCCCTTTCCCCTTTCCCCGGGTGTCCCTCGTCCCCCCCCCTGTCCCTGTGTCCCTCAGTCCCGGGTGTGCCCCCCATGCCCCCCTCACGTGTTCAAGTGTGTCCCATTCCCCCCCCCTGCCCAGGTGTTCCCCCCGTGCCCCCTCCCTCACCTGCCCAAGTGTTCCTGGCCACCTGCCCCTCCCTCACCTTCCCAGGTGGTCCCCCCTCACCTGTCCCTGTCCCCCTACCTGCCCAGGTCCCGTGCTCCCCCAGCGGTGTTCCCGTGTCCCTCCCCCTGCCCCTGTGCCCTTTCCCCCTGCCCCAGGTGGCCCCCCACCTGTCCCTGTGTCCCCGTGTCCCCTCCCTGTCCCCGGTTCCTTGCTCCTCCTGCGTGTTCCCCCTGTTCCCTCAACTGTCCCGGGTGTGCCCCCGTGTCCCCCCCCTCACCGTCCCAAGTGTTCCTGGCCACTCTGCCCTCCCCACCGTCCGGGTGGCCCCCCCCTCACCTGTCCCTGTTCCCTCCCCTGCCCCCGGTCCCTCCCCTGCCCCGGGTGTGCCCTCCCTGCCCCCTGCCCCCCCCTCACCTGTCCCCGTGCCCCCCCTCCCCTGCCCCCGGGTGTTCCTGTGCTCCTCCATGGGGGGGTCGTACCCCCACCCCCCCGGCTCGCCGGGGCTCCGGGGGCTTTCCCGGGGGGGGTTCCCCCCCCTCCTGCTCTTCATCCCCTCCCCCTCCTCCTCAGCTTCATCCTCACCTCGTGCTTTTTCCTCCCCCCCGTTTTCCCCCTCCTCCTCCTCCTCTTCTCCCTTCTTCCTCCCCCGCTCTCTTGTGTGTGGGGCTCCTCAGGGGGGGCCCCCCAAAATTGCCCCCCCCAATTTTGGGGGTTCCCCAAAGGTTCGGGGGGTCCTGGGGGGCCCCAAAAGGGGAGCGGGGGGACTTGAGGGATTTTGGGGTGTCGGGGGTGGTTTTGGGGTTCTGGGGGGTTTTGGGGTTTTTTTTTGGGGGGGTTTTGGGGGTGTTGAGGGGGTTGGGAGGTTTTGGGGGGGTCGGGGGAGTGTGGGGTTTTTGGGGGGCGGTTTTGGGTTTTTTTGGGGAGGTTTTTGGGTTTTTTGGGGGGGCAGTTTTGGGGGGTCTAAGGGTTTGGGGGTTTTTGGGGGTGGTTTTTGCTTTTTTTTGGGGTGTCTGGGGGGGGCCCCTGAGAAAAAACCAAGATGTGGGGGGCCAATATGGGGGCCTAGAAACCCAAAGGGTGCCCCTTAGCAAGGGGGCCCTGGGGCCCCCCAAAACCCTGACCCAGTTTTGGGGGGCTCAAAGCGCCCCCCTGCCCGGGGTTTTTAGGGTGTCCCTCGGGAATTCGAGGTGTCCCGCTCAGATTTTGAGGCCCCTCCTCAGATTTTTGGGGTGCCCCCCGAGTTTTTGGGATGTCCCGGGGGTTGGGGGGGCCCCCCTGTGGGATTTTGAAGTCCCCCTAATTTGGGGGCCCTTTTGGGATTTTGGGGTGCCCCCTGGTTCCAAGATGCCCCGGGATTTGGGGGTTCCCCTGGGGGATTTCGGGGTCCTGTAGGTTTTCCCGGGCCCCCCTGGGTTTGGGGGGTTCCCCTGTGGGATTTCGGCCCCCCCCGGGATTTCAGGGCTCCTTGGAGATTTCTGAGGTTCCCCTCACATTTTGGGTTTCCCCCCTCAGATTCCAGTGTCCCCCCGGGTTTTTGGGGTGCCCCCTCATTTCGGGCTCCCCCTGTGGGATTTCAGGGTTTTTGGGGGATTTGGGGGTGTCCCTCACCGAAGCTCTGCAGGCGCCCCTACGCTGCTGGACTCGCTGCGGGAAGGGCCCCCCGGCCGCTGGGGGGGGGGGGACACGGGCTTTTGGGGCCTGGGGCAACCCCAAACTGCCCCCGCACCCCCAAATGCCCCCAGAACCCCCTGGACCCCCCCCCCAAACCCCCGCAGCACCCCCGGGAGCCCCCCAAAATCCCACCCCCCCACACCCCCGCCCCCCAAACGCCCCCCAAGGCCTCCAACCCCCCAAATAACCCCCAGACCCCCCAAACCCCCCCAAAAACCCCCCCCCCCCCCCCCAAACCCCCCCCTGACCCCCTCCCTGGGGTGGGGGGCATGGGCCCAGGGGGGCCCCGGGGCCCCACAGGGGGCCCCCAGCAGGCCCCCCCCCCCCCCCGGGACCCCCCAAAACCCGGCCCCCCTGCGGAGGCGGGGGCAGGGGGAGCCCACGGGGCCCCGGCACGGGCGGGGACGGGGCCCCCCCAAACTAAAAGCCCCCAAAAAAACAGCCCCCAAAAACACCCCCAAAACTAAGCCCCCCAAAAAACCCCCCCAAAACCGCCCCCCCAAACTAACAGCCCCCTGAAAAAACAGCCCCCCCCAAAACAAACAGCCCCCAAAAACAAACACCCCCCAAAACAACACCCCTAAAAAAAAACAACCCCCAAAAAAAGCCCCCCCAAAACAGCACCCCAAATAACGCCCCCCCAAAACAACCCCCAAAACCACCCCCCCCAAACTAACACCCCCCGAAAAAAACACCCCCCAAAAAAAATACTCCCCCAAAACAGCCCCCAAAACAAAAAGCCCCCAAAACTAACAGCCCCCCAAAATAAACAGACCCCCCAAAAAACCCCCCAAAAAAAAAAGCCCCCAAAAAAACAGCCCCAAAAATAAACAGACCCCCAAAGACCCCCCCAAAAAAAGCACCCCAAAACTAACAGCCCCCCCAAAAAACCCCTCAAAACCACCCCCCCTAAACTAAAGCCCCCCGAAAAAAAAAGCCCCCCCAAAAAAAAATGCTCCCCCAAAAAAAGCCCCCCCAAAAAAAAAAACCCCCCCCCAAAAAAAAAAGCCCCCAAAATTTAAAAGACCCCCAAACAGCCCCCCCAAAAAAAAAAGCAAAAACAGGGTCCCAAAATCAAAAACTCCCCCAAAAAAAGCCCCCCCCAAAAAAAAGGGCCCCCCCAAAAAAAACCCCCCCAAAAAACCCCCCCAAAAAATAAAACCCCCCCCAAAAAACAGCCCCCCAAAAAAAGGTCCAAAACAAAAAGCCCCCCCCAAAAAAAAAGCCCCCCCAAAAAATCCCACGAAAAAAAAACCCCCAAACAGTCCCCCCAAAAAAAAAACCCCCCAAAACCGCCCCCTTTAAATAACAGCCCCCCCAAAAAAAACCCCCCCAAACCCCCAAAAACCCCCAAAAAACCCCCCCAAAAAATACCCCCAAAAAAGCCCCCCCCCCAAAAAAAAAACCCTCCCCCAAAAAACCCCCCCCAAAAAAAAACACCCCCCCAAAAAAAACCCCCAAAAAACGGCCCAAACCTTCCCCAAAAAAAACACCCCCAAAACCCCCCCCCCAAAAAAACCCCCCCAAACAACCCCCCCAAAAAAGGGGCCCCAAAACGCAAACCCCCAAAAAAGCCCCAAAACAAAAAGCCCCCCAAAAAAAGCCCCCAAACAAAAAACCCCCCCAAAAACCCAAAAAGCCCCCCGAATCACCCCCCCAAAAAAAGCCCCCCCCCAAAAAAACAAACCCCAAAAACCACCCCCAAAAAAAAAAGCCAAAAAAAACCAGCCCCAAAACAGAAACCCCCCAAAAAGGGCCCCCCCAAAACAGCCCTCCAAAAAAAACGCCCCCCCGAAAAACCCTTTTCCCAAAAAAGCCCCCCAAACAAAAAGCCCCCCCCAAAAAAAAGCCCCCCCCCAAAAAAAAAAACCCCAAAAAAGCCCCAAACACCCCCCAAAATCCTTTAAAACCAAACCCCCCCCAAACACCCCACCCCCCCAGCCCCCACTCCTACAGCCCCCCCCAAAACCCCCAAACCCCCACCCCTTAGGCCCCCCCCCCCCCCAAACCCCCATACCGGGGGGCCCCCAAACCCCCTTAGGGGCCCCCCCCCCCACACCCCCCCGGGGGCCCCCCGGGCCCTTTGGCCCAAGCCCCCCCCGCCCCCTTTCCCCCCCCCCCTTTAGCCTCCATACCCCATAGCCCTTTTAGGGGGCCCCCCCCTAAAAACCCCCCATCCCATACCCCCAGGCCCCCCAAACCCCCCCCCCCCTTACCCACATCCCCAAACCTCCATATCCCAAAACCCCCCCCCCCATACCCCCCATCCCACAGCTCCCATAGCCCCCAGAGCCCACCCGCCCCCTTTCCCCAAAAATTCCCCAAAACCCCCCTACCCTAACCCCCAAGCCCCTACTCCCAGAGCCCCCACCCCCACGCCCCCCCCCCCCATGCCCCCTAGGCCCCCAGCCCCCCTTTTCCCTACTTCCCCCAAAACCCCCATCCCTATCCCAAGCCCCCCCCCCCTTTAAAACCCCCCGGGCCCCCCAAACCCCATGGCCCCCCCGGCCCCCCCAACCCCCTTTCCCTACTTTCCCCAAAACCCCCCAAACCCCTTTTCCCAACCTCCATAGCCAAAACCCCCCCCCATAGGGCCCCCAGGGCCAAAAACCCCTGAGCCCCACAGCCCCCCCTTCCCTAATCCCCCTAGCCCCCAAACCCATAGCCCTAAGGGTCCGCCCCAAAAACCCCCCCCCTAGCTCCTATAGCCCCTAGAGCCCCACACCCCCCTTTCCCCAAAACCCCCAAGCCCCCCCTACCCCCTATACCCCAATAGGGCCCCCCCCCCCCCCCCGGGCCCAAAACCCCCCTTAAACCCCCCCCAAACCCCACACCCCCTTCCCCAATTCCCCCCCAGCCCCCCCAAAACCCCCCGCCCCATAGGGCCCCCCCCCCAAAAGCCCCCCCCCCACCTATAGCCCCCAGACCCCCAAAAACCCCCCCCCCAAATTTCCCCATACCCCCCCCCCCCTATAGCCCCCCCTCCATACCAAGCCCCCACCCCTATAGCCCCCGCCCCTACCCCCCCAGGCCCCCCATCCCCCTTTCCCCAAAACCCCCCCACCCCCAACCCCCCCGCCCAACCCCAAATCCCCGGGGCCCCCCCCCCCCACCCCCCCGGGCCCAAAAATCCCATACCCCCAGGCCCCAGGGCCCCCTTTTTCCCCCCTTCCCCAACCCCCCAAAACCCAAAGCCCATTTCCCCCTACCCATAGCCCCCCCCCTAAGCCCCTAACCCTTTTCCCCCCCTTTTCCCCCCCCCCCCCATAGCCTCTTATTCCTATACAATTCCCGTCCCCTTATCCCCCACACCCCTTAAAAGGGCCCCTTTTCCCCCCACCCCCACAGAACCCCCCCGCCCCCAAACCCCTATAAAAACCCATATCCCCCCATACCCCCCCCCACCATATCCTGTACTCCCCAACCCCCCAAAACCCCATTCCCCTGTACAACCCTAATCCCATAACACCCCCATATCCCCCAAACCCCATATCCCCCATACCCCTTTCTGCCCTATAAAGCCCCCAAACCCCAACACCCCCATATCCCCCCCCCCATACCCCCCAAATCCCCATATCCCCCAAACCCCTTTACAAACCCCCAAACCCCCCTAACCCCCCTATCCTAAATCCCCTATATCCCCTATAAACCCCCCCCCAAACCCCCAAAAACCCCCATATCCCCCATAATTTCCCCCCCATCCCCCAACACCCCCATATCCCCCCAACCCCCCAAAATCCCCATAAAACCCCCCCCCACCCCCCCACCCCTTTCCCCTTAAAAACCCCCCTTTTCCCCCCCCCCCCCTAAAACCCCATCACCCCTATATCCCCCCCAAAACCCCCAAATCCCCCCTACCCCTTTTCATGCCCCCTTCACCCCCAAAACCCCCAATTCCTTAAAACCCCCCCCAAAATCCCCCCAACCCCCCCTCCCCCAAATCCCCTAACCCCCCTTTTCTTTTTTTTCAACCCCCCTTTTTCCCCCTACCCCTTTTCCCCAACTTTCCCCCAAACCCCCCCCCCCCTAAATCCCCCATACTCCTTTACATGCCCTATATCCCCCCCAACCCTATACCCCCTTAAAACCCCTTTTCCCCCAGCCCCCCTTAACCCCCCCCCCAAACCCCCCTTTTTTTTCCCCAAAATTTCCCCCCCACCCCCCCCAAAAACCCCCCACACGCCTATTTTTTCCCCCCCCCCCCATCACCCCATACCCCCCCCCAAATTCCCCAACCCCCCCCTACCCCCCCCCCCCCCCCCTACCCGCAGACACAGCACCCCCCCCCGGGGGCCCGGGGCCCAAGAGGGGGGTGACAGGGAAAACCCCGGGGCCCGGGGAAAACCCCCCCGGGGGACCCTGTGGGGCCCCCAAAAGGGCCCATAAAAACCCTAGGGAAACCCCCTAGACACCCCCCGGGGACCCGGGGGGAGGGCCCTTAGAACAATAAGGATACCCTTAAAAACCCCCCAGGGAAAACCCCGTGGGGGCCCAAAAGCCCATAGAACCCTATGGGAAACCCCATAAACCCCCCCCGGACATTAAAGACACTTTGGGGACCCTTGAGCCCCCCGGGCCCCCCGTGGGGCCCCGAGACCTAAAAGACCCAGGGACCCTACAAACAAACCCCCCGGGGCCCCGTGGGGTCAGGGGCACTAAGAAACATGGTCCCCCCCAGAGCCCTAAAAAACCCCCAAGGCCCTTGGGGTCCCCAAAACCTAAAGAGACCCTTTTAATACCCCAAAGGCACCCCCAAAGGGAAACCCGTGGGGGTCAGAGAGCCCCTTTTTGGGGCCCCACACCCACACCCCGTGGGGGGGGGGGGTTAAAGACCCAAGCACCCCCCGGGGGAACCCCCTTTTGGGGGAGGGGCACAAGAACCCCCAAAAATACCCCATGGGGGCACCAGAGACCCCTACAGACCCCATAGAGACCCCCCAAAAAGGGGGGCCCGGGGATCACAGAGGGTTGGGACCCATAGAACCCCCCGGGCCCCCAAACAAAGGTTATAGAGACCCAAACCCCCTAAAACCCCATAAGGGCCCCGGGCCCCCGGGGGCCCCCCAAAGGAAAAGACCCCCCAAAAGCCCCCAGGACCCGGGGGGGGGGGGGGGGGGGACCCTATAGACCCCCCAAAAAACCCCCCAAAAGGGCCCCCCAAACCCCCCCAACCCCCCCCCCTGCCCTTTTTTACCCCAAACACCCGAGCCCCCAGACCCCCAAAAACCCCCAAACCCCCCAGAGACCCCCAAGACCCCCCGACCCCGGACCCCCCGGGCCCCCCCCCAAAATTTTTCCCCCGCCCCCTGGCCCCCCCGACCCCACGAACCCCCCCGAGATCCCCCCAAAAAACCCCCCAAGATTTTCCCGAGCCCCCCCAAGGGGGCCCAAGGGCCCCCCAAAAAACCCCCCCAACCCCCCAGAGCCCCCCAACCCCCCAAAACCCCCCGCCCCCCCCGGACCCCCAAAACCCCCAGCAAGCCCCAACCAAGGGCGACTGGGGCTGGAACTGAGAGGACACCCAGGGTCAGGGGGATGGGGCCCCCCAAAAAACCCAAAAAAAGACCCCAAAAACCCCCCCGGGGCCCCCCAAAAACCCCCCAGGGGTCTCAAAAACCCCCAGGAAAACCCCCCAAAACCCAGGAACCCCCCCAAAACCCCCCCGGGGACCCCAAAACCCCCCCGGGACCCCCCCCAAACCCCCCCCGGGGCCCCCAAAGGGACAAAGGGGTCCCCCCGGGCCTGGGGTAGAGGGGCAGGGCCCCCCAAAAAACCCCCAAAAAGGGGGCCCCCAAAACCCCCCCCAAAGGGGACCCAAAACCCACCCCAGGGAAACCCCAAAACCCGAGAGACCCCCCAAAACCCCCCCAGGGGCCCCAAAAACCCCCCGGGGCCCCAAACCCACGGGGAACCCCCCAAACCCCCCCCGGGACCCCCAAAAAACCCCCCCCAGGGATCCCCAAAACCCCAAAAACCCCAAACCCCCGGGGCCCCCAAAACCCCCCGGGCCCCAAACCCACAGAGAGCCCCCCCAAAACCCCAAGGGCCCCAAAAAACCCCCGGGGGGCCCCAAAACCCCCAGGAAAACCCCCAAACCCCCCCAGGGAAAACCTCAAACCCCCCAGGGACCCCCAAAACCCCCAAAGGGGCCCCCCAAACCCCCGGGAACCCCCAAAAACCCAAAAGGGAGACCCCAAAAACCCCCCCCCACCCCCCAAAACCCCCCACAAGACCCCAAAACCCCCCGGGACCCCCCAAACCCCCCAAGGGGGGCCCAAAAAACCCCCCCGGGACCCCCAAAAAAACCCCCCGGGGCCCCCAAACCCAAAAAGGGGAAAAAAAAAACCCCCACGGGGCCCCAAAACCCCAGGGAAACCCCAAATCCCGGGGACCCCCAAACCCAAGGGACCCCAAAAACCCCAGAGAGAGAAACCCCAAAAAACCCCCCGGGGCCCCCAAACCCCACGGGGGGGGGGCCCCAAAACCCCCCCACCGGACCCCAACCCCCCCAGGGACCCCCAAACCCCCCCACAGGGGCCCCCAAAACCCCACAAAAACCCCCAAACCCACACACAGGGACTCCAAAAAACCCCAAAACCCCAAAAGGAACCCCCCAAAACCCCCCCCAAAAAACCCCCCAAAACCCCCCCCAAAAAGGGGGGCCAAAAAAACCCCCCCCCAGGGGGGCCCAAAAACCCCCCGGGGCCCCCAAAACCCCCAAAAGGGGCCCCAAACCCCCCCAAAGGGACCCAAAAAACCCCCCCCCAGGGGAAACCCCAAAAAAAAAAACCCCCAGAGGACCCCCCAAAACCCCCCCAAAAGGGGCCCCCAAAAAACCCCCAAAAGGGGGGCCCCAAAAAGAGACCCCCAAAAACCCCCACAGGGACCCCAAAACCCCACAGGGGGCCCCCCTCAAAAAGGCCCAAAAAACCCCCCGGCCCCCCCAAAACCCAAAAAGGGCCCCAAACCCCCCCGAGAAAAACCCCAAAACCCCCCAGAGACCCCCAAAAACCCCCCCCGGGGGCCCAAACCCCCCCCCCGGGGCCCCAAACCCACCCACAGGGGTCCCAAAACCCCCCGAGACCCCCCCCCACCCCAAAAGGGGCCCCCCAAAACACACAAGGGGGCCCCAAAACCCCCCCCCAGGACCCCAAAAACCCCCAGGGAACCCCCAAAACCCCCCCCGGGGGGCCCCAAAAACCCCAAGGGGCCCCAAATTTTTCCGGGCCCCAAACCCCAGAGAGAGACCCCAAACCCCCCGGGCCCCCCCCCCCCCGGGGCCCCCCAAACCCCCCCCGGGGGACCCCAAACCCCCCCAGGGACCCCCCAAAACCCCCCCACAGGGACCCCAAAACAAAAGACCCCCAAAAACCCCCAAAAGGGGGGCCCCCAAAAAACCCCCGAGGAGACCCCAAACCCCCGGGGCCCCAAAAACCCCCCCCGGGCCCCCAATACCACAGGGGCCCCAAACCCCCCAAAAGGGCCCCCAAAAAACCCCGGGACCCCAAACCCCCAGGGGCCCCCCCAAAACCCCCCCGAGAGACCCCAAACCCCCAGGGGGGCCCCAAAACCCCAGGGCCCCCCAAAACCCCCGGAGACCCCCAAAAAAAACCCGGGGAGACCCCAAACCCCCCACAGGGGGCCCCAAACCCACAAAGAACCCCAAAAACCCCCCCCGGGGCCCCCAAAACCCCACAAAAGGGCCCCAAAAACCCCCAACAGGGGCCCAAAACCCCAAAAAACCCCAAAAGGAAACCCCAAAAACCCCTACAGGATCCCCCCAAAACCCCCCAGGGGCCCCCCCAAAACCCCCAAAAGAGACCCCAAACCCCCCAGGGATCCCCCAAAACCCCCCAAGAAACCCCCCAAAACCCCCCAAGGGCCCCCAAAACCCCCAGGGCCCCCCCAAACCCCCCGAGAGAGACCCCCAAAACCCCCCCAAAAAGGGGCCCCCAAAACCCCCCCAGGGACCCCCCAAATCCCCTGCCCCCCCGCAGGGCCCATGGGAGCAGGGTTGAAGGGAGCAGCAGCGAAATCCCCCATCGGGGCAGTGGGGGGGACGCGGGGGCACAAGACCCCTTTGGGGGGCCCCCAGGGGCCCTCAGAGCCCTTGGGGGGCCATGAGGGCCCCCCAAAGCCCCAAAAAGCCCCATAGAACCCCCCCCCGACCCCGCAACCCCTGGGGACATGGGGCCCCCAGAGCCATGGGGGCCCTATAGGGCCCCATGAGCCTTAGAACCCCTAGGGGCCCTATTGGGGGCCCCCGGGGCCCCCCCAAAACCCCTTTGAATGCGGGGGCCCCTTTGGCCCGCAGGTTTAAAAATCAATTGCCACCCCCCCAAGATTTCCCCCCCCGACCCCTAAAGGCCTTATATAAACCCAAGATCCCCCCATAGATCCCCCCCCACCTTTTCCCATGCGCTTTCCAAAAGAATCACTCTCCACCCCCCCGGCCCCCTATAGAACCCCCCCTAAAACCCCTTAAATCCCTTTTTGGGCCCCAAAACCCCTCCCCTTGGGGCTCCACCTGAACCCCCCCCATCCCCTACAGATCCCCATAGATCCCCCCTAAACCCCCATAAAACCCTATTGGCCCCAAAACCCGTTCCTAGGCACTCCCATTGAACCCCCCTCCATCCCCCTTAAAAACCCCCCTAAATCCCC
>NW_026993719.1:0-10508 GCF_028769735.1 Zonotrichia leucophrys gambelii
GCTTTTGCACCCAAAATCCCTCAGGGAGTGCTTCAGAATCCACAAAAACTCAGGAATTTGGAGATGTTTTGTTGCTCTGAGGGGCCAGAAAAATGCAGGAAAATGTGGGATTTACGCCAATTTTGGCTTTCTTGGTGTGGGAGTCCCCCAGGGAGTGCCTCAAAATTTGAGAAAAATCAGAATTTTCACCAATTCAGCTGCTTTTGCACTCAGAATCCCTCAGGGGATGCTTCAAAATGCACAAAAACCCAGGAATTTGGAGCCATTTTGTTGCTCTAGAGGCCCCAGAAAACAGCAGGAAAATGAGGGTTTGTGGCAATTCCGGCTTTTTGGTGTCAAAAATTCTTCAGAAGACTCCTCACAATGTGGTAAAAATGTGAATTTTCACCAATTCAGCTGCTTTTGCTACGAAAATCCTTCAGGGTGCTTCAAAGTTATTGAAAAACTGGGATTTTCGAGCTGTACAGTCACTGTCCAGGCTGAAGGCCACCTGGAGTGCCTGAAAAAGTTGGAAAAATGAGGGGTTTGTGTCAATTCTGGATTATTTGGTGTCAAAATTTCTCAGAAAGTGCCTAAAAATATGGGGAAATTGTGAAAAATGGGAATTTTCGACAACTCAACTGATTTTGCACCCAAAATCCCTCAGGGTGTTCAAAATGTGGGAGGAAAAAAAATGGGAATTTGAATCATTTTTGCTGAGTTTCAACTTGAAATCTGCGACAAAAAAAGGCTGGAAAATGAGGGCTTTGCGTGGATTGTGGTGAAACCCCTCAGAAATTACCTCAAAATATGGGAATTTTAACCTCAAATTCCTTGGAGAATGCCAGAAAATCTGCAAAACATGAGGAAAATTAGGGTTTTATTGCAAGTTTCTCTCTCCTGAGCAGCTGAAAAGGCTCAGAAGTGAGGGGGCAATGTGGGTGCAAAATGTTGGGGGGAAAAAAAAGGGAATTTGAATCATTTTTGCTGCGTTTCAACTCGGAATCCGCTAGGGGGCGCCAGAAAAAAAGGCGGGAAAATGAGGGGTTGTGGCGAAACCCCTCAGAAAACGCCTCAAAACGTGGAAATTTTAACCCCAAATTCCTTGGAGAATGTCAGAAAACCTGTAAAATATGAGGAAAACCGGGATTTTTTGCACGTTTCTCTAGTGAGCAGCTGAGAATGCTCAAAAGTGAGTGGGGAATTGGGGATTTTGAGGGTTTTTTTGCAGAAGGCTCAGAAGTGAGTGGCAATAAGGGAATTTTCAGGTTTTTTTGCAGAAGGCCCAGCAGCGAGTGGGAATAAGGGAGTTTTCAGGTTTTTTGCCAAAGGCTCAGAAGTGATGGGTGAATTGGGAATTTTCAAGTTTTTTTGCAGAAGGCCCAGCAGCGAGCGGCAATAAGGGAATTTTCAGGGTTTTTTTGCAGAAGGCTCAGCAGCGAGCGGCAATAAGGGAATTTTCAGGTTTTTTGAAAAAGGCTCAGCAGCAAGGGGGAAATTGGGAATTTTCAGGTTTTTTGCAGAAGGCTCAGCAGCGAGCAGCCTTAAGGGAATTTTCAGGGTTTTTTTGCAGAAGGCCCAGCAGTGAGTGGCCTTAAGGGAATTTTCAGGGTTTTTACAGAAGGCCCATCAGTGCGTGTCCATCAGTGAATTTTCAGGTATTTTCGCAGAAGGCCCATCAGTGCGTGTCATCAGGAATTTTCAGGTTTTTTGCAGAAGGCCCAGCATCACGGCCATAAGGGAATTTTCAGGTTTTTTGCAGAAGGCCCAGCAGGAGTGCAATGGAATTTTCAGGTTTTTGCAGAAGGCCAGAAGCGAGTGGCAAAAGAATTCTCAGGTATTGCAGAAGGCCCATCATGGTGTCATCAGAATTTCAGGTATTTTCACAGAAGGCCAGCATCCCCAAAAATCCCCAAAAATGGGAGAAAAATCCGAAATGGGAGAAAAATCCAAAATGAGAAAAATCCCAAAAAATGGGCTGGGACACAAATTGGGGGAAAAACCCAAAAAATGGGGGAGATCCAAAATTGGGAATCCCCCAAAAATGGAAGGGAAGGAAAATGGGGAGAAAAATCCCAAAAAATGGGGAGAAAAACCCTAAAAATTGGGGTGAAAAATCCCAAAATTGGGAAAGGGAACAAAAATGGGGAGAAAAACCCCAAAAATGGGGCTGGGACACAAAAAATTGGGGAGAAAAATCCAAAAAGGGTCCCGGACCCCAAAAATTGGGTTAAAAAAACCCCAAAAGTGGTCCCAGACCACCAAAATTGGGTTTAAAAACCCGAAAAAATTATCCCGGACCCCAAAAATTGGGTTAAAAAAACCCCAAAAATTGGGCTAAAAAACCCAAAAAAGATTCCAGACCCCAAAAATTGGGTTAAAAAACCCCAAAAAGGGTCCTCGATCCCTAAAATTGGGTTAAAAAACCCCAAAAATTTGGTTAAAACCCAAAATTATCCAACCCCAAAAATGGTAAAACCAAAAAATTTCCATGACCCCAAAAATTGGGTAAAAAATCCCCAAAAAAGGTCCTGGACTCAAAAATTGGGTTAAAACCCAATTTTTTGGGTTAAAACCCAAATATTTCACTCAAAAAAATTCCCCAAAAAATCCCCCGAAATTGCCAAAAATGCCCAAAATCACCAGAAAATCTCCCAAAATTCACCCAAAAAATCCCAAAAATTTCACCCCAAAAATCGCCAAAATTCACTAAAAAACCCCAAAAAATTCACCCGAAAAATCCCCCAAAAATCCACAAAATGTGCCCCAAAATTCACCAAAAATCCCCCAAATTCACCCAAAAATCCCAAATATTTCAGCCCAAAAATCGCCAAAATTCACCCAAAAATCCCAAATATTTCACCCCAAAAATCACCAAAATTCACCCAAAAATCCAAAAAATTTCACCCGAAAAATCCCCCAAAAATCCACAAAATGTGCCCCAAAATTCACCCAAAAATTCCAAAATGTCAGCCCAAAAATCGCCAAAATTCACCCAAAAAATCCCAAATATTTCAGCCCAAAAATGGCCAAAATTCACAGAAAAATACTAAATATTTCACCCCAAAAATGGCCAAAATTCACCCAAAAATCCAAAAAATTTCACCCAAAAAATCCCCCAAAAATCACTAAAATGTGCCCGAAAATTCACCCAAAAATTCCAAAATTTCAGCCCAAAAATCACCAAAATTCACCAAAAAATTCCCAAATATTCCCCAAAAATTCCCCCCAAAAATCCCCCAAAATTGCCAAAAATGACCCCAAAATCCCCTAAAAAATCCCCAAAATTCACCCAAAAAATCCCAAAAATTTCACCCCAAAAATCACCAAAATTCACCCAAAAATCCAAAAAATTTCACCCGAAAAATCCCCCAAAAATCCACAAAATGTGCCCCAAAATTCACCCAAAAATTCCAAAATTCACCCAAAAATCCCAAAATCACCCAAAAAATCCCAAATATTTCAGCCCAAAAATGGCCAAAATTCACAGAAAAATACTAAATATTTCACCCCAAAAATGGCCAAAATTCACCCAAAAATCCAAAAAATTTCACCCAAAAAATCCCCCAAAAATCACTAAAATGTGCCCGAAAATTCACCCAAAAATCCCAAATATTTCAGCCCAAAATTCACCCAAAAATCCCAAATATTTCACCCCAAAAACGGCCAAAATTCACCAAAAAATCCAAAAAATTTCACCCGAAAAATCCCCCAAAAATCCACAAAATGTGCCCCAAAATTCACCCAAAAATTCCAAAATTTCAGCCCAAAAATCACCAAAATTCACCAAAAAATCCCAAATATTTCACCCGAAAAATTCCCCCCAAAAATCCCCCAAAATTGCCAAAAAATGCCCCCAAAATCCACGCAAAAAATCTCCCAAAATTCACCCAAAAAATCCCAAAAATTTCACCCCAAAATCACGAAAATTCACCAAAAAATCCCAAATATTTCAGCCCAAAATTCACCAAAAAAATCCCAAAAATTTCACCAGAAAAATCCCCCAAAAAATCCCCAAAATGTGCCCGAAAATTGACCCAAAAATTCCACCCCAAAAATCCCCCAAATTCACCAAAAAATCCCAAATATTCACCCCAAAAATCCCCAAAATTCACCCAAAAATTTTAAATAATTATCCAAAAAATTCCCCAAAATACCCCCCAAAACATTCACTGAAAAATCCCCCAAAAATCCCTAAAAAATGCTATTAAAAATCTTCCTAAAATCCAACAAATCCCATTTCAAACAACCCAAAAATCCCATTCAAAATTCCATTAAAAATCCCAAAAGACCCTCATAAAAATCCCAAAAAATCCCCCAAAATTCCTACAAAAACCCAAAAAAACTCCCCCAAAAATCGACAACAAATATAAAAAACTCCCCCAACAAATACAAAAAAATCCCTAAAAAATCACCCAAAAACCCTTAGAAAATCCCCAAAGCCCCCTCAAAAAATCCCATTAAAAATCCCCAAACCATCTCAAAAATACGTCATAAAAATCCCAAAAAAAACCCCATAAATCAAAAAAAAAAATCAAAAAATCACCAAAAAATCCCTAAAAATCCCCAAAGCCCCCTCAAAAATCCCATTAAAAATCCCCCAAAAAATCTCAAAAATACCTCATAAAAATCCCCAAAAAATCCCAGAAAACCTCATAAAATCCACAAAAAATAACAAAAAATTCCCCAAAATATCACCAAAAAATCCACCAAAAAATCCCTAAAAATCCCCAAAACCCCCTCAAAAAAATCCCATTAAAAATCTCCAAAAAATCTCAAAAATACCTCAAAAATTCCCCAAAAAATCCCTAAAAAATCACCAAAGCCCCCTCAAAAAATCCCATTAAAAATCTCCAAAAAATCTCAAAAATATCCCAAAAAATCCCCCAAAATTCCCACACAAAAACCCCATTAAAATCCCCAAAAATACCCCATAAATCAACAAAAAATATCAAAAAATCCCCAAAAAAATCACCAAAAAATCCCTAAAAATCCCCAAAGCCCCCTCAAAAAATCTCATTCAAATCCCCTGTGGTGGTTTGACCAGGAAGAAGTGGGAATTCTGGGAAGCTGTGGTCAAACCAATGAAGGTTTTGGGTTTGAGACTGGCACCTGGTGTAGCCAGTGGGGTTTGGACACACCTCCGAGAATACACAGGGGTTAAAAAGCAGGGCTCTGCCCCTGGCAGGCTCTCTTGGGACGTCGCGGCGAAGAGGTCAGATCACCCTCCCCTGTCTGGCCGCTGCTGCTGGGCGGGGGAGGGGCAGCCACGTGGTAGGCCCTGGGCCTGGACAGAGATGGGAGGTGAGGAGGCCCTCGAGGATGGAAGGGTGGAAGAGCCCAGGGAGTCAGCCCTCGGGCAGCCATTCCCCCCCCCCCAGGAGGGAGAGAGAGAGAGCCGCGACACGAATGTGATAGCAGCCGCCCAGGAGGAGAAGGGGGGGGAAGAGTGCCCGGCGGAGCAGCAGCGTGTTGGGATGCCGTGTCGTGGAGTCAGCGAGACTGAAAGTTTTAACCCTTTCCTTCATGACTGGGGCCTTGCAAAAAATGCTAATCCTCCTCGAAGCTGAATAAGGAGGGAGATAAGAGATGAGATGAGACAAGGACCTGGCCCGAAGAACGTGGAGATGATTGGATGGGGAGAGATGATTTGGAGTGGCCTTTTGGCTGGACTTTTCTTGTGGCCATGGACTCAGTTGTTCCTGTGACACAGAGACTGCACTTAGGGGGAAGCAGTGGCTCAAAAACCAGGAGGGTTCATTCGTGAGGACCCCCCGGCCCCAGGGGTTGGAAAAATATGGGGGGGACAGATGTCCCAAAGCAGAGACTGTGCCTTTTGGAGTGAGACAAGGCATCCTTGAAAGACAACCCTAAAAGCAGCTCTGGCTCCATGCGTCAGTGGTGAGAGCACTGGGCATGGAAGGAAGATGTCACAAGCGGCAAAAGGACTTTTTTTCCAGGCGGTGCCGAAGTGACAGGGAAGCACACGAGGTTTCAGTGTGTTTCCAGGGGAAGCCTATGGAACAAGAAGGACTCCTTTCCTCTTCATGAACTGCAGTTTGAGTATACTAAAGTGTGGGGCCAAGGCTGGGCAGTTGGTGTTTTGGGAGAATGTATCGGATTGGGAAAGTCAGGTAGTGGGGAGGAGGAAAGTGGTTTTTTGTAAGGTTTTCAATTTTTTCTTTTTTTTTTTTTCCTTATGGTCTTTCCCTATTTTCCTGTAGTTTAGGTAATAAAGTGTTCTTTATGTTCAAGCCAAAGCCTGTTTTGCTTATTCCTGGTCACATCTCACAGCAGACACCAGGGTGAGGGCATTTTCATGGGGGGCACTGGCTCTGTGCCAGGCTCAAACCATGACATCCCCCCAAAAAAATCTCAAAAATACCTCATAAAAATCCCAAAAAATTCCCATAAAAATTCCCCAAAAGTTCCCATAAAAATCCTAAAAAAACCTCATAAAAATCCCCGAAAAATCCCCAAAAATCCCATGAAAATTCCCAAATCAATGAGATTTTCCTCACCCACTCCAGGTTGTCGCTGAGGATACGTTTCCCCTGCAGGAGTTTCAGTTTCTCCGTCGGGAGCAGCGGCAGCCGCAGCACCGGGCCCAGCTCGGGGGGCTCGGCCTCGGCCGGGCAGCGCAGCAGCCCCTCCTCCAGGGCGGCCCGCAGCTCCGGAGGCGAAGATGGGGGAAAAAATGGCAGTTTTGGAGACACTTCTGGAAAAAAAACTGAAATTTTGGGGTTTTTTGGGGTGGAATTTTGAGAATTTGAGAATAAAATTTGGGGAATTTTTGCATTAAAATTAAAATAAAGTTCTGTGATTCCATGATTATATCCACTGCATTCAGCTGGGTCTATTTTAGCAGCATTCCTTTGCTCCAAAAGTTCCCTCTTGCCCAGCTCCTGTGGCCTGAGGCTGCAGCTCCTTCAGCTCCTGGTGCTGAGCTGCTCATGCTGAACGAGATGGCTCAGAGAGAAGAGCACAGTCCATGCAATTCCTTCTGGGACACGGAGAGGGGAGGCTGTGTAAGCAGGAGCATTGTTTGCTGTGGCCTCCTCTCTGCCCTTCACGCCTTTCAGCGCTTTGAACCAGCCAAGAGCTTTCTCCAAGAGTGCAATGGAGCAGCTGTTCCTGCTCCCAGGCCTGGCTCTCTCCAGTCTCTGCCCTTGCCTGGTTCTGTCCCTCGTGCTGTGCCCTCTGTTCCCCCAGGGCTCGCTGGCTGCTGCCCAGGACTGTGGCACTGGCACAGATCCAGTGCTCCAGAGCCTCCTTTCTGTGCCCTTGGAGCTGCCTGGGCACAGCAGCCTTTTCCATCTGGAAGCTCCCCATGGACAGGGAGTGCCCAGCTCTGTTCCTTGCACAGCCTCCAGGAGCCCAGGGCTGCCATCTCCAGTCCCTGCTGGCACTGGGGGCTCCCAGGTGCCTCAGGCTGCTGTGACACCGCTGCACACGGGAGGGAAGAGGGGCAGGGGCTGTGCTCAAAGTCAGCTCCATCTGCTGCTGCTGCTGCTGCTGCTGGGGGGTCATTTGTGCAGCCCTGGCCCAGAGTCAGGGATCAGATCCTGCCAGTCTCTTCCAGCCCTGGCTGCTCAGAGTTTGGGCCTTGGAGCCTCAGGTGGCCAAAGGCAGCTGCTGCTGGTCCCTCTGTGTGCCCGAGTTCAGCAGTGCTGCTCCATCAGTCTGTGCCCAGCAATGGGGAAAAGCCTCAGCCCTGCAGGGCCAGGAGCTGCCGGGCTCTGCCTGAGCAGCTCAGCCAGCAGGAAGGGAGCTGCTCCACACAGGAACCAGGAGCAAAGGACATTCCTTTGATAGGACATGTTTTCTATTGAAAGGAAAAAAAAGGAAAAAGCTAAAAAATAGGTAAATTGTAAAAGATAAGAATAAAATCCAAGTGTTAGTGCAAAAACATAACATACAGTTAATGAAAAAAAAAAAAAACATAAAGGCAAATTTACATTCGTTGCATTAAGAGGTAAATGATCTTTTTCAAAAGAGAACTCAGTTCTTTACATTGTAAATGTGCTGATGGCATGGATCCATCTTTGTGACCTCAAAAGCCTCTTAAAAGATTTTGGGCTTTGTTTCCAACATTGATATTTGAAATTGTGGTCAAAGCAAGAGGAAATTGCTTAGTGCCCTTCCAGCTCCAAGCAGGACCGGGAATGGAAACTCTGTCAAAGCCCAAATCCTTTACAAGATGACCTTCCTTCTCACCCTGCGAATGAGCTGCACATTCCCTTTCAAACTGCCAGGGATTTCTTAGAGTCACAAAGTCCCACTTACAGCATTTTGCTCTGGTTTGGCAGTGCAGAAGGGCAATTCTCCATCCACCAGCTCCAGACTGCACTGCCTCAGGAACACGGCCCACTCGCCAGCTTTGGCCCACTCGTGGCACTGCTAGAGGAGGAAGAAAGTGCAATTGCACAATTCCAGCCAGTCAAGAAGAAAACACCCTGTACAGATCCAGGTGTTCAGATGGGACTGTGGAGAGTTTTGGCTCTTGCCAATTGGATGTGTGTCCCCAGCTGCAATCTCTGGGCCTGCAGCAGAGTCTCACTCACCTGCCAAAGCAGAAAGCTCAGGCGCTGTGCCCACAATGGGTTCGTCTGATGCAGAGCTGTCAGAGCAATGTGAGGGCAGAGCCAGCCCAGCTGGGCCCAGGGCTGAGCCCAGCAGAGCCCTGGCAGAGCCCAGAGCAGCCTCAGCACCCACAGGGCCTGGCTGCAAGGAGAGAAAGTGCCCATCAGCTGAGGGCTCCTGTGCCCTTGTGCCAAGGCCTGCGGTGCCCAGGCCATGCTGGCTGTGCCCAGAGCTGTGCCCAGAGTTGCCCATCCCTGTTGCAATCTTCGCTGCAGCCTTGTTCTCGCCTCTCTGCTGGGGCTCTTCTCCATTCTCTGCAGCACAGTCCTTCCTGCCTTCTCAGGGGCTCCTCCTGGGCTCTTGACCCACCCCTATTTATTTCAGTTACCTTCACGAGCTACAGCTGCTGCCCAACTAAGGACCCTGCAGCTGCAGCTCGTTTGGAGCAACTCGGACTCACACAGGTCTTACAATACATCATATATTCAGGCCCCCACATTTCCCCCCTTTTCTTTTAACAATTATACAATAACAATACACATACAGTCCCAGCTCTCAGGCTGCCACAGCTCTCGGCTGTCTTTAGATACATGCATAGAATATATACATATCTCTATACAGTCCCAGCTCTCAGGCTGCCACAGCTCTCGGCTGTCCAGGGGATTCTATACCTTCTCTAGTCCCAGCTCTCAGGCTGCCACAGCTCTCGGCTGTCCTATCTTCTATAGTCCCAGCTCTCTGGCTGATATTCCAAAGTCCCAGCTCTCAGGCTGCCACAGCTCTTGGCTGTCCGGGGGATTCCATACCTTCTTTCAATGTTTGGTTGTGTTTTCTTCATCACACGGGGTCACCAGTTGTTGTAATCTTCGCTGCAGTGTTGTTCTGCTCCATTCTCTGCAGCACACTCCTTCCTTTCTTCTCAGGGGCTCCTCCTGGGCTCTTGACCCACCCCTATTTATTTCAGTTACCTTCACGAGCTACAGCTGCTGCCCAACTAAGGACCCTGCAGCTGCAGCTCGTTTGGAGCAACTCAGACACACACAGATCTTATAATACAACATATATTCAGGCCCCCACACATCCCTGCTGCCTTTGGCACAGAGCAGGAGGGCAGGACATGTGCCCAGCCTGCAGCCAGCCAGGGCACATCCAGCCCTCAGCAGCTGCCCAGAGCAGGATGCTCCTGTGCTCGCTGCCAGTTCCCAAAAGCTCTGATCCCACCCTGCCAAGCACACAGGGACCCACCTCACACCACCCATGGCTGCAAGAAAAGCTGCTCCCAAACCATGGCCTCAGCCTTCCCCAAGGGCACGGCCCATCCACGCCACAGCTGCTCCCAAGCACTTCCCCATCCACACTGGACCACCTCAAATGCTTCCTCTGGAATAACAAACAACACATTATTGACAAGAGTTTAGAGACAAAAAGGGAAAACAAGAAAAACAGTAAAAACTCTTATCTCTGTCAGGGCCTTGAGGAGGGCCCCACCCCCACATGCCAGGGAAAACCCAGCCATGGCTGAGGGAATCCCACACTTTCTCTCTTCCCCCCTGCACTGTCCCCCAAAATCACAGTGACCCCAAAGCAAACAAGGGCAGTGGAGCAGCCCAAGCCCTTCCTTGCCTGCACAGCAAAGCAGCTGTGCACAGGTTCTGGAGCCCAAACCTCTGCTCCCACCATGGGGTTTGTTTGTGTCGGGCTGGGTGCCCCAGCCCCAGCCCCAGCCCGGGGCACGGTGGGTGCTGGGGCTGTTGGCAGGGCCAGGAGCCCACTCCCTTTCGTACCCACCCCAGCCCATCTCCCAGCCCTGCCAAAAGCAGCTGGCAGTGCCTGAAGAATGAGTTGCATCTGCCCCAGCAAAGGGGGAGCCTTTTGGTTCCCAGCCAGGCTGGGCCATGCCCAAATCTGGGGAATTTCCCCAGATGGGGGCTCATCCGCAAATTCCC
>NW_026993720.1:0-10502 GCF_028769735.1 Zonotrichia leucophrys gambelii
ACACAAACCACGGCCCTTTTCCTGGAAATAAAACTGACCTTCCCCTCATCGGCTGGGCCCATTGCAGGGGCCGCTTGCCTCTACAACCCCCCGACTCGGGACTGGTGCCCACCTTTTATCTCGGGAAACCCCCCTCATATCGTGGATTTTAGGGGCCCGCCGGCCACTCCCACCACAGGCCCCGAACAAAACACGGCCCTTTTCCTGGGAAATAAAAAACCTGCCCGTCACTGGGGGCAATTGCAGGAGCCACTTTGTATTATCAAACACCCGACTCGGCACTGGGGGCCACCTTTCAACTGGGAACCCTCCTGCGTATCGTGGATTTTCAGGGCCAGCCGGCCCCCTCCCACCACAGGGCCCCCCAACACAAACCCCGGCCCTTTTCCCTGGCAAACAAACCACCCGCCCGCTTCGGCTGGGAATTGCAGGAGACACTTCCCTCTACAAACCACCTGCTCGCACGGTCCACCTTTCATCTGGAACCATCCCGCGTATCGGGATTTTCAGGAGCCAGCCGGCCCCCTCCCAGCCACAGGGCCCCCGAACACAAACCCCGGCCCTTTCCCTGGCAAACAAAACCACCCCCCCTTCTGTTGGCAGACGGGAGGGGCCACTTTTCCTCTATCAAACCACCCCACTTGGGACTGGGGCACCCTTTGGGCTGGGAGCCATCCCGCGATTTTTGGATTTAGGGGGAGCTGGACTCCCAGCCACAAGTCCCCAAAAAAAACTACGGGCCCCCCTTTCCCTGGAAGTAAAACTGACCTGCCCCTCATCGGCTGGCACATTTCAGCAGCCCTTGGTAATATCAAACCCTCCCGACTTGGGACTGCTGCCACCCTTTTATGTGGGGAAACCCTCCCCCTATCGGGATTTTTTTGTAACACCGGCCACCAGCCCGAGCCCCCCCCAACACAAATCACGGCCCCTTTTCCCCTTCAAAGAAAACACACCCCCCCGTTTTGGCTGGGAGATTGCAGAGACACTTGCCCCTATCAATCCACCCCCACCGGGACGGGGCCCCCTTTCATCTGGGAACCATCCTGCGTATCATGGGTTTTCAGGAACCAGCCGCCCAAACCCAGCCACCGGCCCCCAACACAAAACCCCCGGCCCTTTTCCCTGGGAAAAAAAACCACCCGCCCCGCTTTTGGCGGCCGATTGCAGGGCCCCTTCCCCCTATCAAAACCCCCGACTCGCACTGGTGCCACCTTTCATCTGGGGGCATCCTGCGTATCGTGGATTTCAGGACCAGCCGGGCCCCTCCCCGCCACAGGGCCCCCAAACAAACCACGGCCCTTTTCCCTGCAAACAAAACTCATCCGCCCTGCTTCGGCTGGGAGATTGCAGGACCACATCCCTATCAAACCCCCCATCGGGACTGGGGCCACCCTTTTATCTGGGAACCACCTCTATCGTGGGGTTTTCAGGGGCCAGCCGGCCACCCCAGCCAAGGGCCCCAAACATAAACTACGGCCCTTTTTCCCCGGAATAAAACTGCCTGCCCTCATCTGGGTGGGAGATTGCAGGGAGCCATTCCCTCTACAAACCACCTGACTCGGCACTGGGGCCACCCATCTGGAACCATCCCGCGTATCTGATTTTTTAGGGCCAGCCGGCCCCTCCAACACAGGGCCCCCAACACAAACCCCGGCCCTTTTCCCTGGCAAAGAAAACTCACCCGCCCCTTTCTGGCTGCAGATTGCAGGAGCCACTTCCCTCATCAAACCCCCCACTCGGTAATGGTGCCACCTTTTATCAGGGAACCATCCTGCGTACGTGGGGTTTTCAGGGGCCAGCTGCCACTCCCAGCCACAGGCCCCCGAACACAAAACCCCGGGCCCTTTTTTTTTTTTTTTTTTTGGGGGGGGGGGAAACAAACTCCACCCCCCCCGCTTCTGGTGGCAGATTGCGAACCACTTTGCTCCTCAAAAACCCCCCAACTTTGCTCTGTGCCCCTTTCTCTGGAACCATCCTGCGTACGTGGATTTTTAGGAGCCGCCCCCCACTCCCAGCCACGCCCCCAAACACAAACTACGGCCCTTTTCCCTGGCAAACAAAACTTACCCCCCCCCTTTTGGGCTGGCAATTGCAGAGCCACTTTCCTCTATCAACCAGCCCGACTTGGCACTGGGGCCACCTTGGGGCTGGGAGCCATCCGCCTATTGGGATTTTTAGGCGACAGCTGGCCACTCCCACCAAAAGTCCCCTTAAAAAATCTACGGGCCCTTTTTCCCTGAAGTAAAACTGACCTCCCGTCATCTGGCTGGCACATTCAGCAGCCACTTGTAATATCAAACCTGTCCAACTTTGGGACTTGGTGCCACCTTTCATCTGGGGCCATCCGCGTATCGTGATCTTCAGGGGCCAGCCGCCACCCCACCACAGCCCCCAAAAACACAAACCACGGCCCTTTTCCCTGGAAGTAAAACTGACCGCCCGTCATCTGGCTGGCAATTGCAGGGGCCCTTTCCTCTATCAATCCCGCCCACTCGGGACTGGTGCCACCTTTCATCTGGGAACCCTCCTGCTATCGGGATTTCAGGAGCCCCCGGGGCCCCTCCCAGCCACAGCCCCCCCAAAAACACACGGGCCCTTTTTCCCGGAAGTAAAACGACCTGCCCGTCATCTGGCTGGGAGATTTCAGAGCCACTTGCCTCTATCAAAACCCGTCGGTCTTGGGACTGGTTCCACCTTCATCGGGGAAACCCTCCTGCGTAAGTGGTTTTCAGGGGCCACCGGGCCCTCCCAGCCCCAGGCCCCCCAAAAACAAAACCCCGCCCTTTTCCCCGGGAAACAAAACTCACCCGCCCGCTTCTGGGTGGCAGATTTCAGGGGCCACTTCCCCAATCAAACCCCGCCCGACCGGGACGGCCACCTTTCACTGGGAACCATCCTGCATATCGTGGTTTTCAGGACCACGGCCCCTCAAACCCAACAGGCCCCCGAACACAAACCACCGCCCTTTTCCCTTGCAAACAAAACTAACCCGCCCCGCTTTTGCTGGAAGATTTCAGGAGCCACTTACTCGATCAATCCACCCGACCGCACTGGGGCCACCTTCATGTGGGAACCCTCCTGCGTATTGTGGATTTTTCAGGACCGACGGCCACTCCCAGCCACAGGGCCCCCCAACATACACAACGCCCCTTTCCCCGGAATTAAAACTGACCTGCCCATCTCTGCTGAGATTGCAGGAACCACTTTCTCTCTCACACCACCCAAAGTAGCACTGGTGCCCCCTTTTCATCTGGGAACCATCCTGCGTATGGGGGATTATCGGGGACCAGCCCGGCCACTCCAAGCCACAGCCCCCAAACAAAAACTAGGGCCCCTTTTCCCTGGAAAAACAAACTTATCCACCCCGCTTCTGGCGGGCAGATTGCAGAGCCATTGCCTCTAAAAACCACCCCGATTTTGGCACGGCCCCCTTGGGTCTGGGAACCATCCAGCATGGGGATTTTCGGGGGCCAGCCGGCCACTCCCAGCCCAATCCCCAAAAAAAACCTACGCCCTTTTCCCTGGAAGAAAAGACCTGCCGACATCTGGCTGCACATTGCAGCACCCACTTGAAATATCAAACCTGTCCAACTTGTCACGGTGCCAGCTTTCATCTGGGAACCACCTGCTACGGGTTTTTCAGGACCACCGGCCACTCCCACCACACCCCCCGAACAAAAACCACGCCCTTTCCCGGGAAAGAAAAACTACCTCCCGTCTCTGGGCAGATTGCAGGAGCCACTTCCCTTATCAATCCCCCCGACTGGGCACTGGTCCACCTTTTCATCGGAACCATCCCGAAACGTGATTTTCAGAGCCAGCCCCCACTCCCACCACGGGCCCCCAAAACAAACTTCGCCCTTTTCCCGGGAAGAAAAACTGACCTGCCCGTCATTGCTGGCAATTTCGGGAGCCATTGCCTCTATCAATCCACCCGACTCAGCACTGGTGCCACTTTCATCGGGGAACCATTTTGCGTATCGTGGATTTCGGACCAGCCGCCACCCCACCACAGGCCCCCGAAACACAAACCACACCCCTTTTTCCCCTTGCAAACAAAACTAACCCACCCTGTTTCCCTGGCGAAGATTGCGGGACCCATTTAAATTATCAAACCACCTGACTCGGCACTGGTGCCACCTTTCATCGGGGAACCACTGTATGGTTTTGCCCCGGGAAGGATGGAATTTCTGGAAGCTGTGGTCAAACCAATAAAGGGTTTTTGGGGTTTTTCTACTGACACCGGGTGTACCAGGGGGGTTGGACACACCTCCAAAATACACAGGGGTTAAAAGCAGGGCCGCCCGGCATTTCCTCTTTTTGGACATCGCGGTGAAATTCAATCTCTCTCCCCCCGCCCACCTGTGCTGCCGGGGGGGGGAGGGCCCCATGCGTAGCGGTAGCCCGGGGCCTGAAGAGTGGGCTTGAGGGGGCTGGGGGGGGTTTCAGGAGGGAAGGGGGGAAGGCCCAGAGAGTCAGCCCTTGGGCACCAGCCCCCTCTTCCCCCCCCCCCTTCCCCCCCCCAGGAGAGCGCCAGCGAGAAGGGGGAGGAAGACTCCCCCGCCGCAGCGGCAGCGTGTGGGCAAAAGCGGGGGAGCCCGTTCCGGGACCGACGGGCAAGACTGAAAATTTTTTTTTAACCCTTTCTTGATGATTGGGGGCCCTTACAAAAATCAATCCTCCCCCGAAGCTGAATAAAAAGGGAAGAGAGATAAAATTTTGGCCCGGAATTGGGAATGTTTGGGATGGGGAAGATGATTTGGAGTGCCTTTGGCTGGACTTTTCTTGTACCAGGACTCATTGTTCCTGTGACCAGACTGCATTTAGGGGGAGGCAGTCCCTAAAAACCAGGGGGTTTTCATTTGTGGGGACCCCCCGGCCCCAGGGGGTTAAATAATGGGGGGGACAGTTGTCCCAAAAGCAGAGACTGTGCCTTTTTGGAGTGAGACAAGGATCCTTGAAAGACCCCCTAAAACACTCTGGCCATGTCTCGTGGGAGAGCAGACATGGGAAAGGGAAAACACAAGCGGGAAAATGACTTTCCGGGGTGCCGAAGTGACAAGGAAGCATCCGGGGTTTCAGTGTGCTTCCAGAAGCCTATGGAACAAGAAAAACTCCCTTTCCTCTTCATGAACTGATTTTGAGTATACTAAAATGTAGTGTCCCTGATGGCTGGGCAGTTGGTATTTTTAAGAAATGTATTGGAGGGAAAGTTAGGGGGTGGGGGGGAGGAAAAGTGTTTTTGTGGTTTTCAATTTTTTTCCTCTTTCCCTTTTAGCTTTCCTATTTTTTTTCCCGTATTTTTTGGGAAAAAGTGTTATTTTTGTTTTAAATGGGCCCGTTTTTGCTATTCCGGTCACATCCACACAACACCAGGGGGAGGCAATTTCATGGGGGGACTGGCCTGTGCCAGGCTCAAACCATGACACCATCCTGCTATCGGGATTTTCAGGGGCCCGCCGGCCATCCCAGCCCCAGGCCCCCCGAAAACAAAACCCCGGCCTTTCCCCGGGAAACAAAAATCCCCGCCCTGCTTCTGGGTGCGATTGCAGGCCCACTTCCGCATGAAACCAGCCCGCCCCGGCACTGGTGCCACCCTTTTTTTCTGGAACCATCCCCTGCTATCGGGATTTTTAGGGGCCACCGGCCCCCCCACCCCAGGCCCCCAAACAAACCCCGGGGCCCTTTTCCCTGGCAAACAAAACTCACCCCCCCGCTTCTGGGTGGCAATTGCAGGAGCCACTTGACCTATCAAACCACCCGCTTAACTGGGGCCACCTTTCATCTGGGGCCATCCTGCTATCGTGGATTTTAGGAGCCAGCCACCACTCCCAGCCCCAGGTCCCCAAAAAAATTCTACGGCCCTTTTTCCCCTTTAATTAAACAACAAACAAAACTCACCCGCCCCGCTTCTGGCTGGCAGATTGCAGGAGCGACTTCCCTCTATTAAACCAGCCCGACTTGGCACTGGTGCCACCTTTCATGTGGGAACCATCCTGCGTATCGTGGATTTTCAGGAGCCAGCCGGCCACTCCCAGCCACAGGCCCCCGAACACAAACCACGGCCCTTTTCCCTGGAAGTAAAAGTGACCTGCCTGTCATCTGGCTGGCAGATTGCAGGAGCCACTTGCCCATATCATACCAGCCCGAGTCGGCACTGGTGCCACCTTTCATCTGGGAACCATCCTGCGTATCGTGGATTTTCAGGAGCCAGCCGGCCACTCCCAGCCACAGGCCCCCGAACACAAACCACGGCCCTTTCCCTGGAAGTAAAACTGCCGCCCGTCATCTGGCTGGCAGATTGCAGGAGACACTTCCTCTATCAATCCAGCCGACTGGACTGGTGCCACCTTTCATCTGGGAACCATCCTGCGTATCGTGGATTTTCAGGAGCCAGCCGGCCACTCCCAGCCACAGGCCCCCGAACACAAACCACGGCCCTTTTCCCTGGCAAGAAAACTCACCCCCCGCTTCTGGCTGGCAGATTGCAGGAGCCACTTCCCTCTATCAAACCTGCCCGACTTGGCACTGGTGCCACCTTTCATCTGGGAACCATCCTGCGTATCGTGGATTTTCAGAAGCCAGCCGGCCGCTCCCAGCCACAGGCCCCCAAACACAAACTACGGCCCTTTTCCCTGGAAGTAAAAGTGACCTGCCCATCATCTGGCTGGCAGATTGCAGGAGCCACTTCCCTCTATCAAACCAGCCCGACTCGGTACTGGTGCCACCTTTCATCTGGGAACCATCCTGCGTATCGTGGATTTTCAGGAGCCAGCCGGCCACTCCCAGCCACAGGCCCCCGAACACAAACCACGGCCCTTTTCCCTGGCAAAGAAAACTCACCCGCCCCGCTTCTGGCTGGCAGATTGCAGGAGCCACTTCCCCATATCAAACCAGCCCGAGTCGGCACTGGTGCAACCTTTCATGTGGGAACCATCCTGCGTATCGTGGATTTTCAGGAGCCAGCCGGCCACTCCCAGCCAGAGGCCCCCGAACAAAAACTACGTCCCCTCTCCCCGGAATTAAAACTGACCAGCCCATCATCTAGCTGGCCCATTGCAGCAGCCACTTGGTAATATCAAATCTGGCAAACTTGGCACTGGTGCCACCTTTCATCTGGGAACCATCCTGCGTATCGTGGATTTTCAGGAGCCAGCCGGCCACTCCCAGCCACAGGTCCCCAAACACAAACTACGGCCCTTTTCCCTGGAAGTAAAAGTGACCTGCCCATCATCTGGCTGGCAGATTGCAGGAGCCACTTGCCCATATCAAACCAGCCGGACTCGGCACTGGTGCCACCTTTCATCTGGGAACCATCCTGCGTATCGTGGATTTTCAGGAGCCAGCCGGCCACTCCCAGCCACAGGACCCCAAACACAAACTACGGCCCTTTTCCCTGGCAAACAAAACTTACGCCCCCCGCTTCTGGCTGGCAGATTGCAGGAGCCACTTGCCTCTATCAATCCAGCCCGACTCGGCACTGGTGCCACCATTCATCTGGGAGCCATCCTGCGTATCGTGGATTTTCAGGAGCCAGCCGGCCACTCCCAGCCTCAGGCCCCCAAACACAAACCACGGCCCTTTTCCCTGGCAAACAAAACTTACCCACCCCGCTTCTGGCTGGCAGATTGCAGGAGCCACTTGC
This sequence comes from Zonotrichia leucophrys gambelii, assembly GCF_028769735.1. Lineage (NCBI taxonomy): Eukaryota > Metazoa > Chordata > Aves > Passeriformes > Passerellidae > Zonotrichia > Zonotrichia leucophrys. Next base: position 7,649 of record NW_026993720.1, read on the forward strand.
CTCTATCAATCCAGCCCGACTCGGCACTGGTGCCACCTTCATCTGGGAAGCCATCCTGCGTATCGTGGATTTTCAGGAGCCAGCCGGCCACTCCCAGCCACAGGCCCCCAAACACAAACTACGGCCCTTTTCCCTGGAGGAAAGCTGACCTGCCCGTCATCTGGCTGGCAGATTGCAGGAGCCACTTGCCTCTGTCAAAACCAGCCCGACTCGGCACTGGTGCCACCTTTCTCTGGGAACCATCCTGCGTATCGTGGATTTTCAGGAGCCAGCGGCCACTCCCAGCCAAAGCCCCAAAAAAATCACGGCCCTTTCCCAGGAAGTAAACCTGACCTGCCCATCATCAGCTGGCAACATTGCAGGAGCCACTTGTAATATCAAACCTGCCCAACTTGGCACTGGTGCCACCTTTCATCTGGGAACCATCCTGCGTATCGTGGATTTTCAGGAGCCAGCCGGCACTCCCAGACAGAGGTCCCCAAACAAATACCACGGCCCTTTTCCCTGGCAAACAAAACTCACCCGCCCCGCTTCTGGCTGGCAGATTGCAGGAGCCACTTCCCTCTATTAAACCAGCCCGACTCGGCACTGGTGCCACCTTTCATCTGGGAACCATCCTGCGTATCGTGGATTTTCAGGAGCCAGCCGGCCACTCCCAGCCACAGGCCCCCGAACACAAACCACGCCCTTTTCCCTGGAAGTAAAACTGACCTGCCCGTCATCTGACTGGCAGATTGCAGGAGCCACTTCCCTATCAACCAGCCCGACTCGGACTGGTGCCACCTTTCATCTGGGAACCATCCTGCGTATCGTGGATTTTCAGGAGCCAGCCGGCCACTCCCAGCCACAGGCCCCCGAACACAAACCACGGCCCTTTTCCCTGGCAAAGAAAACTGACACGCCCCGCTTCTGGCTGGCAGATTGCAGGAGCCACTTCCCTCTATCAAACCAGCCCGACTCGGCACTGGTGCCACCTTTCATCTGGGAACCATCCTGCGTATCGTGGATTTTCAGGAGCCAGCCGGCCCTCCCAGCCACAGGCCCCCAAACACAAACTACGCCCCTTCCCGGAATAAAGCTGACCTGCCCATCACTAGCTGGCACATTGCAGCAGCCACTTGGTAATATCAAACCTGCCCAACTTGGCACTGGTGCCACCTTTCATCTGGGAACCATCCTGCGTATCGTGGATTTTCAGGAGCCAGCCGGCCACTCCCAGCCACAGGCCCCCGAACACAAACTACGGCCCTTTTCCCTCGAAGTAAAACTGACCCGCCCCGCCTCTGGCTGGCAGATTGCAGGAGCCACTTGCCTCTATCAATCCAGCCCGACTCGGCACTGGTGCCACCTTTCATCTGGGAACCATCCTGCGTATCGTGGATTTTCAGGAGCCAGCCGGCCACTCCAGCCACAGTCCCCAAACAAAACTACGGCCCTTTTCCCAGGAAGTAAAACTGACCTGCCCATCATCTAGCTGGCACATTGCAGCAGCCACTTGGTAATATCAAACCAGCCCGACTTGGCACTGGTGCCACCTTTCATCTGGGAACCATCCTGCGTATCGTGGATTTTCAGGAGCCAGCCGGCCACTCCCAGCCCAAGCCCCCGAACACAAACCACGGCCCTTTTCCCTGGCAAAGAAAATTCTCTCGCCCCGCTTCTGGCTGGCAGATTGCAGGAGACACTTCCCTCTATCAAACCAGCCCGACTCGGTACTGGTGCCACCTTTCATCTGGGAACCATCCTGCGTATCGTGGATTTTCAGGAGCCAGCCGGCCACTCCCAGCCACAGGCCCCCAACACAAACCACGGCCCTTTTCCCTGGAAGTAAAACTGACCTGCCCGTCATCTGGCTGGCAGATTGCAGGAGCCACTTCCCTCTATCAAACCAGCCCGACTCGGCACTGGTGCCACCTTTCATCTGGGAACCATCCTGCGTATCTTGGATTTTCAGCGCCAGCCGGCCGCTCCCAGCACAGGCCCCCAAACACAAACTACGTCCCCTTCCCGGAATAAGCTGACCTGCCATCACTAGCTGGCAATTGCAGAGCCACTTGGTACTATCAAACCTGCCCACTTGGCACTGGTGCCACCTTTCATCTGGGAACCATCCTGCGTATCGTGGATTTTCAGGAGCCAGCGGCCACTCCCAGCCAAAAGGCCCCGAAAAAAAACTACGGCCCATTTTCCCTGAAAGTAAAACTGACCCGCCCCTTCTGCTGGCAGATTGCAGGAGCCACTTGCCTATATCAATCCAGCCCGACTGCACTGGAGCCACCTTTCATCTGGGAACCATCCTGCGTATCGTGGATTTTCAGGACCAGCCGGCCACTCCCCGCCACAGTCCCCAAAAAAACTACGGCCCTTTTCCCTGGAAAGTAAAACTGACCTGCCCCTCATCTAGCTGGCAATTGCAGAGCCACTTGATTATCAAACCAGCCCGACTTGGCACTTGTGCCACCTTTCATCTGGGAACCATCCTGCGTATCGTGGATTTTCAGGAGCCAGCCGGCCACTCCCAGCCACAGGCCCCCGAACACAACCACGGCCCTCTCTCCCTGGCAATAAAAATACCTGCCCAGCTTCTGGCTGGCACATTGCAGGAGCCACTTGCCTAATATCACAACCTGGACTCGGCACTGGTGCCACCTTTCATCTGGGAACCATCCTGCGTATCGTGGACTTTCAGGAGCCAGCCGGCCACTCCCAGCCACAGGCCCCCGAACACAAACTACGGCCCTTTTCCCTGGAAGTAAAACTGACCTGCCCGTCATCTGGCTGGCAGATTGCAGGAGCCACTTGCCTCTATCAATCCAGCCACTTGGCACTGGTGCCACCTTTCATCTGGGAACCA
>NW_026993721.1:0-10497 GCF_028769735.1 Zonotrichia leucophrys gambelii
CTGGCTGGCAGATTGCGGATCCAATTCCTCTTCAACCAGCCCACTCGCACTGTGGGCCACCTTTCATCTGGAACCATCCTGCGTATGTGGATTTCAGGAGCCAGCCGCCCCCCCAGCACAGGCCCAAACAAATACTGGCCCCTTTTTCCCCCCCGGGAAATAAAACTACCCACCGTTACGCTCAGATTGCAGGAGCCACTTGCCTCTATCAAACCAGCCCGACTTGGGACTTGCCACCCTTTCATTGGGAACCTCCTGCTATCTGGGTTTTCCCGGGGCCGCCCCACTCCCCCACAAGCCCCAAAAAAAATTTTCGGCCTTTTCCCGGGAATAAAACCGCCCGCATCTGGCTGGGAGATTTCGGACCCTTGCTCTTAAACCAGCCCAAATGCACTGGTCCACCTTTAAAATTTAACCTCCCGCTATGGGGGTTTTTAGGAGCAGCCGGCCTCCCAACACAGGCCCCCAAACAAAAACGGCCCTTTTTCCCCCGAAAAAAACTACCGCCCCCTTCTGGCGGGGAGATTGCAGGAGCACTTCCCTACAATCCAGCCCGACCGGCACGGGGCCCACCCTTTTTATCGGAAAAATCCTGGTACGGGGTTTTCAGGAGCAGCCCGGGCCCCCCCAGCCAAGGGCCCAAAAAAAAATAAAGGCCCCCTTTCCTGGAAAAAAACCACCCCCCCCTCTGGCTGGCAGATTGCAGGAGCCACTTTCCCTATCAAACCAGCCCGCTGCACGGGGCCACCTTTCATTGGGAACCACCTTTTCTGGATTTTTCAGGGGCCAGCCGGCCCTCCCAGCAAGCCCCCAAAAAACCACGGCCGTTCCCTGGAAAAAACACCCCCTCATCGGCTGATTGAGAGCCACTTCCCCTATCAAACCACCCACTTGGCACTGGGCCACCTTGGTTTGGAGCCATCCACATTGTGGGTTTTCAAGGGGGCCCTCCCCTCCCCCACAATTCCCCAAAAAACTACGGCCCCCTTTTCCTGGGGTTTAAAACGACCTGCCCTCATCTGGGTGGCACATTGCAGGCCCTTTGGAATATCAAACCTGCCCAAATTGGCAAATGTGCCACCTTTATTGGGAACCATCCCGTTCTGGTTTTTAGGGAGCCAGCCCACTCCCAGGCCCCAGGCCCCCAAAAAACACGGCCCCCCCTTTCCCCGGAATTAAAACCGACCCCCCACTTTTGGCTGCGAGGGACCCTTGGCTCTCTCAACCACCCAAATTGCACTGGGGGCCACCCTTTTATCTGGGAAAACCCTCCTGCGTACGTGGTTTTTCAGGAGCAGCCGGCCCCCCCGCACGGTCCCCCCAAAAATACACGGCCCTTTTTCCCTGAAAAAATACCCCCCCTTCTGGCTGGCACATTGTAGCAACCACTTCTTCCCCCCAAACCACCCCCAAATTTTGGGACGGGGCCCCCCTTTTCTGGGAAACCATCCGCGTATGTGGGTTTTTCAGGGGGCCCGCCGGGGCCCCCCCAGCCACAATCCAAAAAACCCCGGCCCTTTTCCCCGAATAAAACGGGCCTGCCCATCATCGGCTGGGCCATTTCGAGCCCCTTTTTATCCCCCCGCCCACCTCGGCCTGGGCCACCCTTTTTATCTGGAAACCCTCCTGCTACGTGGTTTTTTAGGGGGCCCGCCGGCCACTCCCGCCACAGGCCCCAAACAAACTACGCCTTTTCCCGGAATAAAAAGACTGCCCCTCTTCTGCTGGGAATTGAGAACCCCTGGCTCTCTCAAACAGCCCAAATGCACTGGTGCCCCCCTTTCATCTTGGGGCCTCTGGGTATCGGGGTTTTCAGGAGCCAGCCGGCACCCCCCACAGGCCCCCAAAACCCAAACACGGCCTTTTCCCCGGAAGAAAACTACCCCCCACGGCTGGGAGTTCAGGGGGCCACTTCCCCCTTCAAACCAGCCCGATTTGGCACTGGTGCAACCTTTTATCGGAACCATCCTGCTATCGTGGATTTTCAGGAGCCCGCCGGCCACTCCCCCACAGGCCCCCGAACACAAACCCCGGCCCCCTTTTCCCTGGAAAACAAAAATTTCCCCCCGCCTGGGTGGCGTTGCAGAGCCCCCTTGCCTTATCAACCCCCGACTCGACACGGTCCCCCTTTCATCTGGGGAAACCCTCCTGCGTATCGTGATTTTTTAGGAGCCACCGGGGCCCCTCCCAGCCCCCCAGGCCCCAAAAAAATCTACGCCTTTTTCCAGGAATAAAATGACCCGCCCATCTTCGGGGTGGGAATTGTAACAAAACTTGCTCTCTCAAAAAACCCCATTGGCACGGGGCCCCTTTCACTGGGGAAATCCTGCTATCGTGGATTTTCAGGAGCCACCGGCCACTCCCCCCACAAACCCCCAAAAACAAACCACGGCCCTTTTTCCCCGGAAAAAACTCACCGCCCCACGGGTGCAGATTGAGGGGCCACTTTCCTCAACAACCAGCCCGACCGGCACTGTGCCACCTTTCATCTGGGAACCATCCTGGTTTGTGGATTTTCAGACCAGCCCGGCCCCAACCAAAACGGCCCCCCAAAAAAAACGGCCCTTTTCCCCGAAAAAAAAAACTTACCCCCCCCTTCTGGGTGGCAGATTGCAGACCCCTTGCCTCTCAAACCAGCCCGCTGGCATGGTGCCCCCTTTCACGGGAAAAATCCTGCGTATGTGGATTTTCGGACCAGCCGGCCCACCCAGCACAGGTCCCAAACAAATCACGGCCCCTTTTCCCTGAAAGTAAAACTGACCTGCCCATCCGGCTGGGAAATTGCAGGCCCTTCCTCATCAAAAAAACCCCCCATTTGGGCCGGTGCCACCTTTCTCTGGGAAACCCTCCTGCGTATCGTGGATTTTCAGGAGCCCCGGGCCCCTCCCAGCCCCACCCCAAAAAAATACACGGGCCCTTTTCCCCGGAATAAAAATGACCTCCCCTCCGGTGGCAGATGGGAGAGACATTTTTCATCAAACCTCGGACTTGGCCCTGCCCCCTTTCCGGGGAAAAATCCTGCGACGTGGATTTTCAGGGCAGCCGGCCACTCCCACCACAGCCCGAACCCCAAAAACGGCCCCCTTTTCCCCCGGAAAAAACTCCCCCCCCCCTTCGGGTGGCAGATTGCAGGAACCACTTTCTCTTCAAACCAGCCCCACTGCACTGGTGCCCCTTTCTCTGGAACCTCCTGCTATCGTGGGTTTTTAGGAGCCCCGCCCTCCCCACCAAAAGGCCCAAACAAAACACGGCCCTTTTCCCTGGAAAAAAATGCCCCCCATTTCCCGGGAGATTGCAGGGGGCCACTTCCTCATCAACCCGCCCGACTGGCACTGGTGCCCCTTTCTGGGACCATCCCGGATTGGGGATTTTTTAGGAGCCAACCCCACCCCCAGCCACGGTCCCCAAAAAAAAACTACGCCCCTTTTTCCCGGAATGAAAAACCGACCTGCCCCTCTTCGGCTGCCAGATGCAGGAACCCCCTGGCTCTTCAGACCACCCACTTGGCACTGGGGCCACCAATTCATCTGGGAACCATCCTGCGTATGTGGATTTTCGGAGCCGCGGCCACTCCCAGCCACAGGGCCCCCAAAAAAATCTACGGGCCCTTTTCCCCGGAATAAAACGACCTCCCTCTTTGGCTGGGAATTGTGAACCACTTGCCCCCTTCAAACCAGACTTGCCTTGTGCCCACTTTTCTGGGAACCTCCTGCGTATGTGGATTTTTTAGGAGCCACCGGCCCCTCCCACCACAAACCCCAAAACAAAACCCGCCCTTTTTCCCCGGAAAAAATTACCCCCCTTGGCTGGGGGGATTGCAGGAGCCACTTGCCTCTAACAAACCAGCCCGACTTTGGGACGGGCCACCTTGGGTCTGAGCCATCCACGTATGTGATTTTTCAGGAGCCAACCCCCCTCCCCACCACAATTCCCCCAAAAAAAATCTAGGCCTTTCCCTGGAAGTAAAACTGACCTCCATCTCTGGTGGGCCCCTTGCAGCAGCCACTTGGTAAACAAACCTGCCCCAAATTGGCCTGGTGCCCCCTTTCATTTGGGAACCATCCCGCGTATTGTGGGTTTTCAGGGAACCAGCCGGCCCCTCCACCAAGGCCCCCAACCAAACAAAAGGCCCTTTTTCCCCCGAAAAAAAACTCCCCGCCCATCTGCTGGGGATTGCAGGACCACTTGCCTCTTCAACCACCCGACTCGGCACGGGCCCCCCTTTCCTTGGGGAACCATCCTGCTACATGGATTTTCAGGAGCACCCGGCCAATCCAGCCCCCAAAGGCCCCGAACACAAACCCGGCCCTTTTCCCTGGAAAAAAAAAACCCCCGCCCCCCTTTTGGCTGGCAGATTGAGGGGCCACTTCCCCTTTTTCAAACCAGCCCCCTTGGCACTGGTGCCCACTTTTGGGGCGGGAACCATCCACGATTGTGTTTTCAGGGCCAGCCGCCACTCCCAGCCACAAGTCCCCAAAAATAAGCTAGGCCCTTTTTCCCCGAAAATAAAATGACTCCCACTCCGCTGGCACTTGCAGCACCACTTGGTAATATCAAACCTCCCAACTTGGGACTGTGCCACCTTTCATTGGGAACCATCCGCTATCATTTGGGTTTTCAGGACCCGCCGCCCCTCCCCGCCCCCCAGCCCCGAACAAAACCCCGGCCCTTTTCCTGGAAAAAAAACTACCCGCCCCTTCGCTGGGAGATTGCGGACCCTTCCCCCTTCAAACCAGCCCGACTCGGGACGGTCCACTTTTATTGGGGAACATCCCGCATGTGGAATTTTTAGGAGCCAGCCCGGGAACTCCCACCACAGGCCCCCAAAAAACAAACACGGCCTTTTTTCCCCGGAAAAAAAATACCTGCCCGCTTGGCTGGGAGATTTCAGGGGCCCCTTGCCTCTAAAATCCAGCCATCGGCATTTGGGCCACCCTTTCATCTGGGAACCATTTCCCGCTATTGGGATTTTCAGGAGCCCGCCGGGCCACTCCCAGCCACAGGCCCCAAACCCAAAATTGGCCCCTTTTTTTGGAATAAAAAAGGCCTGCCCCCCACTGGTGGAGATTGCAGGACCACTTCCCCTTCAAAACCCGCCACTGGCATGTGCCACTTTCACTGGGAACATCCCGTATCCCCGGGTTTCAGGGGGCCCCCGGCCACTCCCAGCCAAGGGCCCCCCAACAAAAACCACGGCCCTTTTCCCGGGAAAAAATCCCCCGCCCCTTCTGGGTGGAGATTGCAGGAGCACTTCCTCTATCCAACCACCCGACTCGCACGTCCACCTTTCATCTGGCAACCATCCCGCGTATCGTGGATTTTTTAGGGCCAGCCCCACTCCCCGCCCGTCCCCAAAAATACTACGGCCTTTTCCCCGGGAAGAAAAACGACCCCCATCTCTGGTGGCAGATTGCAGGACCACTTGCCTCTACAAACCCGCCCGACTTGGGGACTGGTCCCCTTTTCCTGGGGCTTCCGCATGTGGTTTTTAGAGCCGCGGGCCACTCCCCACACCCCCCAAAAAAAAACTACGGCCCTTTTCCCCGGAATAAACTGACCTCGGTCATCGGTGGCAGATTGCAGGACCACTTCCTCTTTCAAACCACCCCCTTTGGGCCCGTCCCCACCCTTGGTCTGGGCCTCCGCGATTGTGGATTTTCAAAGGGCCAGCGGGCACTCCAGCCCCAAACCCCAAAAAAACACGGCCCTTTCCTGAATAAAACTCCGCCCTACTGGCTGGGAATTGCAAGCCCCTTGTAAAATTTAAAACCGCCCCAAATGGCACGGGGGCCACCTTTCATCTGGAACCATCCCCTAGTGGATTTTCAGGACCCGCCGGGCCACTCCAGCCACAGGCCCCCCCAACCAAACCCCCGGGCCCTTTTCCCCCGGAAAACAAAATACCCCGCCCCCTTTGGCTGGCAATTGCAGGACCACTTTCCCCTTTCACCAGCCCCTTGGCCACTGGTGCCACCTTTCATCTGGGAAACCATCCTGCCAAACGTGGATTTTTCAGGGGCCAGCCGGGCCCCTCCCCACAGGGCCCCACACAAAAACCCCGCCTTTTCCTGGCAAAAAAACTCACCCCGCTTTTGCTGCAATTCAGGAGAACTTTCCCCCCTTTAAACAGCCGATCGGCATGGTGCCCCCTTTCCGGGAAACCCTCCTGCGTATCGTGATTTTCAGGGGCCAGCCGGCCACCCCCCACGGGCCCCCCAAAAAAAAACCACGGGCCCTTTTCCCCCGGAAGGAAAAAATACCTCCCTTTTTATGGCCGATTGCAGAAACCCCTTCCCCAAATTTAACCAGCCCACTCGGCACTGGTGCCCCCTTTATCTGGGAACCATCCTGCTATTGGATTTTCGGAGCCCGCCCGGGCACTCCCAGCCAAGGGCCCCAAACAAAAAATACGGCCTTTTCCCTGGGGAAATAAAACTGACCTCCCATCTTTTGGCTGGCAGATTGCGGGGCCACTTTCCTCTTCAAAAAAGCCCGGTGGGCCCGGGGGCCCTTTTTCTGGGAACCATCCTGCGATCGGGATTTTCAGGAGCCAGCCCCGGCCCCTCCCCCGCCCCGGCCCCCAACACAAAAACGCCCCTTTTTCCCTGGAAAAAAATACACGGTTTTCCCGGTGGCAATTGCAGGGCCACTTGCCTCTTTAAACCACCCGATTGGCACTGGTGCCCCCTTGGGGCTGGGAACCATCCAGCGTATTTTATTTTCAGGGGCCACCCCACTCCCACCCCAATTCCCCCCAAAAAAAACTACGGTCCTTTCCCTGGAATAAACTGACCTGCCAATTACTGGGGCACATTGAGCAGCCACTTGGTAAATCAAACCTGCAACTGCACTGGGGCCACCTTTCATCTGGGAACCATCCTGCGTATCTGGGTTTTCAGGGGCCCGCGGCCACTCCCAGCCACAGGACCCCAAACAAATACTCGGCCCTTTTCCCCCGGAAAAAAATCCGCCCATCTCGGCTGGCAGATTTTTAGGAGCCACTTCCCCCTATCAAACACCCCCCTGCACTGGGGCCACCTTTCATCTGGAACCACCTGCGATCGTGTTTTCGGAGCCCGCCGGGCCCCTCCCACACGGGCCCCCCAACAAAACCACGGCCTTTTCCCCGGCAAAAAACTAAACCCCGCTTCTGGTGCGATTGCAGGAGCCCCTTCCTCCCTGAAACCCCCGATCGGGACTGGGCCACCCTTTATCTGGGAACCATCCTGGTATGTGGGTTTTAGGAGCCCCGGCCACCCCACCACAGCCCCCCAAACCAAACTACGCCCCTTTTCCCCCCGGAAGAAAACGCCCGCCCTCTTCTGGGGGGCAGATTGAAGGGGCACTTGGATATCAAAAACCAGCCCGACTTTTCACTGCAGCCACCTTTCATCTGGGGAAACCCTCCGCGTTCGGGATTTCAGGGGCCAGCCACCCACACCCAGCCACAGGCCCCCAAATAAAAAAGTACGGCCCTTTTCCCTTGAAATAAAAAATGACCTGCCCATCATCTGGGTGGCACATTGCAGCACCCTTGGGGGAAAATCAAAGCCTGCCCAAATTGGGATGGGCCACCCTTTCATCTGGGAAACATCCTGCGTATCATGGGGTTTTCAGGACCAACCGGCCCCTCCCCCAGCCACAGGCCCCCCCAAAAAAAACCCCGGCCCTTTTCCTGGACTTAAAAGCCTGCCATCATCTGGCTGGCAGATTGCCGGGGCCACTTGCCTCTCTAAACCAGCCCACTTTGGCAGGGGCCACCTTTTTCTGGGAACCATCCTGCGTATCGGGATTTTCAGGAGCCAGCCCGCCACCCCAGAAACCGTCCCCAAAAAAAAACACGGCCCCTTTTCCCGGGGAACAAAAATTACCCCCCCTTCTTTTCTGGCAGATTGCAGGGCCCACTTGCCTTATCAAAAAGCCCGACTTGGGACTGGTGCCACCCTTGGGGCTGGACCCTCCAAACTTTTTTGGATTTTCAGGGCCAGCCGGGCCCCTCCCCAGCCACAAGTCCCCAAAAAATCTACGGTCCTTTTCCCTGGAAGTAAAACTGACCCCCGCCCATCATCTGCTGCACATTGCAGCAGCCACCTGGTAATATCAAAACCCGTTCAACTTTGGGACTGGTGCCAACTTTCATCTGGGGAAAAAAACCTGGTAAAGTGGATTTTCAGGGCCCGCCCGGGCCACTCCCACCACAGGGCCCCCTAACACAAACTACGGCCCCTCTCCCCCAATTAAAACTGACCGCCCCTCTTCTGGCTGGGAGTTGCAGGGAAACCCTTGGCTCTCTCATACCAGCCCGATCGGCACTGGTGCCACCTTTCATCTGGGGAACCTCCTGCGTATTTTGGATTTTCTAGCCAGCCGGGCCCCTCCCCCCACAGGCCCCCCAACAAAACCCCTGGCCCTTTTTTCCCTGGGAAAGAAAAATCCCCACCCCCCTTCGGCTGCAGATTGCAGGAGCCACTTCCTTATCACCAGCCGATTCGGGCACTGTGCCACCTTCATCTGGGAACCCCCTGCGTATCGTGGATTTTTGGAGCCACCGGCCCCCTCAGCCCCAGGCCCCAACAAAACACGGCCTTTTCCCTGGAAAAAAAATATCCCTCCCCCTTTTGGCTGCAGATTGCAGGAAAACACTTCCTCTATCATCCACCGACTCGAACTGGGACCAACCTTTTATCTGGGAACCACCTGGTATGTGGATTTTCCGGACCACCCCGGGCCCCTCCCCCCAGGCCCCAAAAACAAACTACGCCCTTCCCCAATAAAGTGACCTGCCCTCTTTGTGGGCAGATTGCAGGGGCCACTTGGGTTCCCAAACCCCCCCCTTTGGGCCCGGTGCCACCTTTCTGGGAACAAACCGCTATCGGGGATTTTCAGGAGCCGCCGGGCCCCTCCCAGCCACACCGCCCCACCAAACCCCGGCCCTTTTTCCCCGGAAAAAAATACCCCCCCGCTCTGCTGGCAGATTGCAGGAGCCCCTTGCCTCATCAAACCAGCCGACTCGACACTGTCCACCTTTCATCTGGGAACCATCCTCGTACGTGGGGTTTTCAGGCCCGCCGGCCCCCCCCAGCACCGGCCCCCAAACAAAAACTACGCCCTTTTCCCCCGGGAAATAAAACTGACCGCCCGTCACTGGCTGGCAGATTGAGGGCCCCCTTGCCCATCAATCCGACCGGGCGCTGGTCCACCTGGGTCTGGGAACCATCCTGCGTACGTGGATTTTCAGGAGCCCCCGGCCACTTCCAGCCCAGGCCCCCAAACAAAAACACGGCCCTTTTCCCGGCAAACAAAAAATTACCCACCCCCCTTTTGGCTGGCAGATTGAGAGCCCCTTGCCCCTTTTCAAACCCCGCCTGATTGGCACGGTGCCACCTTTGGGGCTGGGACCCTCCAGGTATTGGGATTTTCAGGGGCCCCGCCGGCCACCCCCGCCACAAGTCCCCAAAAATAATCTACGGTCCTTGTCCCCGGAAGTAAAACTGACCCCCCATCATCTGGCTTGCCATTGCAGCACCACTTGGTAATATCAAACCTTTCAACTTGACGGGGCCACCTTTCATCTGGGGCCCTCCTGCATCGTGGGTTTTCAGGACCCAGCCGGCCACCCCAGCCCCCAGGCCCCTAACAACAAACTACGGCCCCCTCCCCCCAAATTAAAACGACCTGCCCATCTTTTGGCTTTGGGAATTGCAGGGAAAACTTGGGTCTCTCATCCACCCGACTCCACTGGTGCCCCTTTCATTGGGAACCATCCTTGGGATCTGGGTTTTCAGGAGCCACCGCCCCTCCAAACCACAGGCCCCAACAAAACCACGGGCCTTTTCCCCGAAAAAAAACCCCCCCCCGCTCGGCTGGCAGATTGCAGGAGCCACTTGCTCTATCAAACCACCCGACTGGCACTGGTCCACCTTTTCTGGACCCTCCGCGTATTGGGTTTTTCAAGGGCCACCGGCCTCCCACCACGCCCCCCAAAAAAACTACGGGGGTTTTTCCCGGGAATAAAATGACCCCCACATTGGTGGCAATTGCAGACCACTTGGTTTCAAACCGCCAAAAATTGGCACTGGGGGCCCCTTTCATCGGGGGAAACCCTCCCGCGTATCATGGATTTTTTAGGACCAGCCGGGCCCCCCCAGCAAGGCCCCAACAAAACTCGGCCTTTTTCCCCGGAAAGAAAAAAACACCCGCCCCCCTTTTGGCTGGCAGTTGCAGGACCACTGCCCATCAATCCACCCGCTTGGCAGGGCCACCTTTCTTCTGGAACCTCCTGCGATCGTGGGTTTCAGGAGCCAGCCGGGCCCTCCCAGCCCAGGCCCGAACAAAAACCCCGCCCTTTTTTCCTGGAAAAAACTACCCCCACTCTGGGGTGGGAGATTGCGGGCCACTTCCTCTGTCAAACCAGCCTCCATGGTGCCCCTTTTTATCTGGGAAACCATCCTGCTTTTGTGGATTTTCAGGAGCCCGCCCGGCCACTCCCAGCCACAG
>NW_026993722.1:0-10477 GCF_028769735.1 Zonotrichia leucophrys gambelii
AAGGGAAAAAAAGGGGGAAAAAAAAGGAAAAAAGAAAAAAACAAGGGGAAAAAGAAAAGGAAGAGAGGGGCGGGAAAAAAAAGAAAAGAAGAAAAAAACAAAAAGACAAAACAAAAAAAAGAAAAACAAAGAAGAGAGGAGGAAGAGAAAAAAGAAAGAAAGAAAAAGAAAAAAGGGGGGCGAAAGGAAGAAGAAAAGGAAAAAAGAAAAGACAGGAAGGGAAGGGGGGAAAAAGAAAAAGAAAGGGGAAAAAAAAGAAAGAGAAAAAAGAAAAAGAAAAAAAGAGAAAAAAAAAAAGAAAAAAGGGGCAAAAGGGAAAAAAAAAGAGAAAGGGGAAGGGGAAAAAGGGAAAAAAAAAGAAAAAAGGAAAGAAAGGGGCAAAAAAAGAAAAAGAAGGGGGAAAAAGAGGGAAAAAAGAAAAAAGACAAAAAGGGGAAGGGGAAAGGGGAGAAAAAAGAAAGAAAGGGGAAAAAGAAGGACGAAAAAGGGAAAGGGGGAAAAAGGAAAAAGAAAAAGAAAAAGGAAGAAAAAAAGAGAAAAAAGGAAAAAAAAAAAGAAAAAAAAAAAAAGGGAAAAAAAAAAAGGGGAAAAAAGGGAAAAAAAAAAGAGAAAAAAAAGGGGAAAAAAAAAAAAAAAAAAAAAGAAAAAAAAAAAAAAAAAAAAGGGGGAAAAGGGGAAAAAGGGAAAAAAGGGGAAAAAAAGGGGGGAAAAAAAAAAAAAAAAAAGGAAAAAAAAAAAAGAAAGAAGGGAAAAAAAGAAAAAGAAAGGAAAAAGGGCAAGGGAGAAAAAGGGAAAAGAAAAACAAAAAAAAGGGGAAAAAAGAAAAAAACAAAAAAGAAAAGAAAAAAAAAAGACAAAAAAAAGGGAAAAAAGGGGAAAGGGAAAAAAAAAAAGGGAAAAAAAAAAAAAGGGGGGGAGAAAAAAAAAAAAAAGGGGGAAAAAAAAAAGGAAAAAAAAAGGGAAAAAAAAAAAAAGGGGGGGGAAAAAACAAAAAACAAAAAAAAAAGAGAAAAAAGAGAAAAAAAAGAAAAAGAAGGGAAAAAAAAAGAAAAAGAAAGAAAAAGGGGAAAGAAAAAAAGAAAAAGGAAAAAAGAGAAGGGCAAAAAGGGGGAAAAAAAGCAAAAAAGAGAAAGAGAAAAGGAAGAAAAAAAAGAAGAAGGCAAAAAGAAAAACAGAAAAAAGGGAAAAGGGGGAAAAAAAAAAGCAAAGGGAAAAGAAGGGAAGGGAAAAAAAAGGAGACAAGAGAAGGGGAAAGGAAAAGAGAAGAAAGGAAAAAAACAAAAAGAGAGAAAAAAGAAGGAAAAAAAGGAAAAGGAAAAAGGAAAAAAAAAAAAATAAAAACGAGAAAAGGGGGAGAAGAGAAGAAAACAAACGAAGAAAGAAAAAAAAGGGGAAAAAGAAAGGGGGAAAAAGGGAAAAAAAAAGAAGAACCAACAAGGGAACCCAAAAGGAAAAACCAAAAAAAAAAGGGGAAAAAAAAAGAAGAAAAAAAAAAGGGAGAAAAAAAAAAAGGGAAAAGGGGAAAAAGAAAAGAGAAAAAGAAAGGAAAAAGAACAAGGAAAAAGAAGAAAAGGGGGGAAAAAGAAAAAGAAGAAAAAAAACGAGGAAAAAAAAAGACGGGAAAAAAAGAGAAGAGAGAAAGAAAAAAAAAAAAAGGGGAAAAGAGGGAAAAAAAGGAGAAAAAGGAAAGAAAAAACAGAAAAAAAAAGAAGAAAAACAGAAGAAAGAGAAAGGGGGGAAAAAAAGAAGGACAGGAAAAAAGAGAGAAAAAAAAAAAGAAGAGAGGAAAAAGGAAAACCCCCAAAAAAAAGAAAGAAAAGAAAACAAAAGAAGGGGGGAAAAAAAGAAAAAAAGGGGGAAGGAAAAAGAAAAAAAAAAGAAAAGGGGGAAAGGGGGGGGAGGAAAAAGGGAAAAGAAGGGAAAAAGGGAAAAAAAAGAGAAAGCCCGAAAAAAAAAAAAAAAAAAAAGAAGAAGGAAAAAAAAAGAGGAAAAGGGGAAAAAAGAAAAGGAAAAGGGGGGGGGAAAAAAAAAAAAAAGGGAAGAAAGGACAGAAAAAGGAAAGAAGAAGAAAGGGAAAAAAGAAAAAAAAAAAAGAAAAAGGGCAAAGAAAAGGGGAAAGAAAAACAGGGGAAAAGAGAGGGCGAAGAGGGAGGAGAGGAGAGGAGGGGAGGGGAAGAGGGCAGAGAGGAGGGAGAGAGGGCAGGAGGAGGAGAGGGGAACGAAGGCGGACAGAGGAGGAGGCAGGCAGAGGGGGAGAGGAGAGGAGGGAGGCACAGGAGGGGGAGGGGGAGAGAGGGAGGAGAGCAGAGGGGAAAGGGAGGAGAGGAGAGGGAAAGGGAGGAGAGAGAGGAGGAGAGGGGGAAGGAGGAAGGGAGGGGAGAGAAGAGAGAAGAGGAGAGGGGGAAGGGAGAGGGAGGCGAGAAGGAGGAGGGGAGGCAGGAGAGGAGCAGAGAGAGGAGAGGAAAGGGGAGGGGAGAGAGGGAGGCAGGAGAGCAGGAAGGAAAGGAGCAGAGAAGGAGAGGAGGAGGGGAGGGAAGGAGAGGGGAGAAAGGAGAGAGAGGAGGAGGAAGAGGAGGAGGAGGAGGAGGGGAGAGGGGAGGGCGGAGGGAAGAGGAAGAGAGGGGGGCAGGGGGGGGGGGGGAGAAGGGGAGGGAGAGAGAGGGGGAGAGGAGGAGGAGGAGGGGGCAGAGGGAGGGGGGGAAGAGAGGAGGGGAAGGAGAAAGGGGAGAGGAGGGAGAAGAGGGGGAGAGAGGCAGGAGGGAGAGGGGGAGAGGCAGGAGAGGGAGAGAGGGGAGGAGGAGAGCGGGGAGAGGGAGGAGGCAGGAGCAAAGGAGGAGCAAAGGAAGGAGGAGGAGGAGGAGAGGAAGAGGGAGGGGAAGAGGAGGAGAAGGAGAGGAGAGAGAGGAGGGAGCAGAGAGAGGGGAGAAGGGAAGAGAGAGAGGAGAAGAGAGGAGGAAGGAGAGAGGCAGAGGGGAGGAGGAGGAGCAGGGAGGGGGGGGGGGGGAGGGGGAGGGGGAGGCGAGGGGGGAGGGAGGGGGGGAGAAGGGGAGGGGGAGGAGGGGGGAAGGAGGAGGGGGGGGGGAGGGGGGAGGGGGGCGGGGGAGGAGGGGGGAGAGGGAGGGAGGGGGGGGGAGGAGGGGGGGGGAGGGGGGAGGGGGGGGGGGGAGGGGGGGGGGGGAGGGGGAGGGGGAAGGGAGAGGGGGGGGAGGGGAGGGGGAGGGGGGGGGAGGGGGGGGGAGGGGGAGGAGGGGGAGGGGGGGGAGGGGGGGGGGGGAGGGGGGGGGGAGGGAGGAGGGAGGGGGGGAGGGGAGGGAGGGGGGAGGGAGGAGGGGGGGGGGGGGGGGGGGGGGGGGGGGGGGGAGGGGGGGGAGGGGAGGGGGAGGGGGAGGGGGGGGGGGAGGGGGGGGGGGGGAGAGGGGGGAGGGAAGAGGGGGGGGGGAGGGGGGGGGGAGGGGGGGGGAGGGGGGAGGGGGGGGGGGGGGGGAGGGGAGAGAGGGGGAGGGAGGGGAGGGGAAGGGGGGAGGAGGGGGGGGAGAGGGAAGGGGAGGGGAGGGGGGGGGGGGAGGGGAGGGGGGGGGAAGGGGGGGAGGGGGGGGGGGGGGAGGGAGGGGGAGGGGGGAGGGGGGGAGGGAAGGGGGGGAGGGAGGGAGGGGGGGGGGGGGGAAGGGGGGGGGGGGGGGGGGAGGGGGGGAGGGGGGGAGGGGGAGGGGGGGGGGAGGGGGGAGGGGGGGGGGGGAGGGAGGGGGGGGGGGGAGGAAGGGGAAGAGGGAGGAGGGAGGGGGGGGGGGGAGGGGGAGGGGGGAGGGGGGGGAGGGGGGGGGGGGGGGGAGGGAGGGGGGGAGGGGGGGGGGGGGGGGGGGGGGAGGGGGAGGGGGGGAGGGGAGGGGGGGGGGGGGGGGGAGGGGGGGGGAGGAGGAGAGGGGGGGGGGGGGGGGAGGGGGAGAGGGAGGGAAGGGGGGGAGGGAGAGGGGGAGGGGGGGGGGAGGGGAAGAGGGAGGGGGGGGGGGGGAGGGGGGGGGGGGAGGGGGGGGGGGGGGGGGGGAGAGGGGGGGGAGGAGGGGGGGGAGGGGGGGGGGGGGGGGGGGGGAGGGGGAGGGGAGGGGGGGGGGGAGGGGAGGGAGGGAGGGGGGGGGGAGGGGGAGGGGGGGGGGGGGGGGGGGGGGGGGAGGGGGGGGGAGGGGAAGGGGGGGGGGGGGGGAGGGGGGGGGGGGGGGAGGGGAGGGGGGGAGGGGGGGGGGGGGAGGGGAGAGAGGGAGGGGGGGGAGGGAGGGGGGGGGGGGAGGGGGAGGGGGGGGGGGGGGGGGAGGGGGAGGGGGGGGGAGGAGGAGGGGGGGAGGGAGGGGGAGGGAGGGGGGGGGGGGGGGGAGGGGGGGGGGGGGGGGGGGGGAGGGGGGGAGGGGGAGGGGGGGAGGGAGGGGGAGGGGAGGGGGAGGGGGGGAGGGGAGGGGGGGAGGGGGGGGGGGGGGGAGGGGGGGGGGAGGGGAGGGGAGGGAAGGGAGGGGGGGGGGAGGAAGAGGGGAGGAGGGGGGGGGAGGGAGGGGGAGGGGGGGGGGAGGGGGGGGGGAAGGGGGGAGGGGAGGGGGGGGGAGGGGAGGGGGGGGGGAGAGGGGGGGAGAGGGGGGAGGGGGGAGGGGAGGGGGGGAGAGGGGAGGGGGGGAGGGAGGGAGGGGGAGGGAGGGGGAGGGGAGGGGGGGAGGGGGGGAGAGGGGGGGGGAGGGGGAGGGGGGAAGGGGGGGGGGGGGGAGGAGGGGGGGAGGGGGGGGGGAGGGAGGGGGGGAGGGGAGGGGGGGGGGAGGAGAGAGGGGGGGGGGGGGGGGGAGGGGGGAGGGGGAGGGGAGGGGGGGGGGGAGGGAGAGGGGGGAAGGGGGGGGGGGGGGAGGGGGGGAGGGAGGGGGGAGGGAGGGGGGAGGGGGGGGGGGAGAGGGGGGAGAGGAGAGGGGGAGGGGGGGAAGGGAGGGGGGAGGGGGAGGGAGGGGGGAGGAGGGGGGGGGGGGGGGAGGAGGGGGGGGGGGAAGGGGGGGGAGGGGAGGGGGGGGGGGAGGAGGGGGAGGGGGAGGGGGAGGGGAGGGGGGGGGGGAGAGGAGGGGGGGGAGGGGGGGGGAGGAGGGGGGGAGGGGGGAGGGAGAAGGAGGGGGGGAGGGAGGGGGAGGGGAGGGGGGGGGGGGGGGGAAGGGAGAGGGGAAGAGGGGAGGGGGGCGGAGGGGAGGAAGGGGAGGGGGAGGAGGAGGGGAGGGGGGGGAGGGGAAGGGAGGGAGGGGGGGGAGAGGGAGGGAGAGGGAGGGGGGGGGGGAGGGGAGGGAGGGGAGAGGGGAGGAAGGGGGAGGGGGAGGGGGAGGAGGGGGAGAGGGGGAGAGGGGGGGGAGAGGGAGGAGGAGGAGGGGAGAGGGGGGGAGAGGGGAGGAGGGGGGGGGAGGGGAGGGGGGGAGGAGGGGGGGGGAGGGAAGGGGGGAAGGGAGGGAGGAGGGGGAGGGGGGGGGGGGGGAAGAGGGAGGGGAGGGGGAAGGGGGGGGGGGGAGGGGAGGGGGAGAGGGGGGGGAGGGGAGGGAAGGAGGGGGGGAGGGAAGAGGGGGGGGGAGGGGGGGAGGGAGGGGGGGAGGGGGGGAGGGGGGGGGGGAGGGGGGGGGGGGAGGGGGGAAGGGGGGGGGGGAGGGGGGGGAGGGGGGAGGAGGGGGGGGGGGGGGGGGGGGGGGGGGGAGGGGGGGGGGGGGGGAGGGGGGAGGGGGGGGGAGGGGGGGGGGGGGGGAGGGGGGGGAGGGGGGGGGGGGGGGGGGGGGAGGGGGAGGGGGGGGGGGAGGAGAGGGAGGGGGGGGGGGGGGGGGGGGGGGGGAGGGGAGGGGGGGGGGGGGGAGGGAAGGGGGGGGGAGGGGGGGGAGGGGGGGGGGGGAGGAGGGGGGGGGGGGGGGGGGGGGGGGGAGGAGGGGGGGGGGGGGGAGGGGGGGGAAGGGGGGGAGGGGGGGGGAGGAGGGGGGGGGGGGAGGGGGGGGGGGGGGGGGGGGGGGGGGGGGGGGGGGGGGGGGGAGGGGGGGGGGGGAGGGGGGGGGGGGGGGGGGGGGGGGGGGGGGGAGGGAGGGGAGAAGGGGGGGGGGGGAGGGGAGGGAGGGGGGGCGGAGGGGGAGAGGGGGGAGGCGAGGAGGGAGAGGGGAGGGGGAGGGAGAGGAGGGGGGAGGGGAGAGGGGGAGGGGGGGAGGGGGGAGGGGGGAGGGAGAGAGGGGAGGGAGAAGAGGGGGGGAGGGAGAGGAGGAGAGGGGAAGGGGGGGAGGAGGGGGAGGGGAGGAGAAAGGGGGGGGAGGGGGACGGAGGGGGAGGGGGAGGGAGGAGGGGGAAGGGAGGAGGGGGGGGGGGAGAGGAGGGAGAGGGAACGAGGAGGGGGGGGAGGGGGGAGGGGGGGGGGGGGGGAGGAAGGGGGGAGGGGAGGGGGGAGGGAGGAGAGGGAGGGAGGGGGAGGAGGGAGGGAGGGAGGGGGAGGGGGGGGAGGGGAGGGGGAGGAGGAGGGAGAGGAGGAGGGGGGAAGGAGGAGAGGGGGGGGAGAGAGGGGGGGGAGGGGAAGGAGGGGGGGAGAGGGAGGGAAGGGCGAGAAGGGGGAGGGAGGGAGGGGAGGGGGGAGAGGGAGGGGGAGGGAAGAGGGGAGAAGGAGGGAAAACGAGGGGGGAGGGGGGGAAAGGGGGAGGGGGGAGGGGAAGGAAGGGGGAGGGAGGGGGGGGCAGGAAGGAAGGGGGGGGAGGGAGGGAGGGGGGGAGAGAGAGAAGAAAAGCAGAAGAAAAAAGGAGCAAAGAGAGAAAAGCAAAAAGAAAAGAAGGGAGAGAGAAAGAAAGAAACAAGAAAAAGAGCAGAGGAGAGAGAAAAGCAGAGAGAGAAAAGGAGCAAAAAAAGAAAGAAAGAAGAAGAAGAAGCAAGAGGAAGAAGAAGAAAGAAGAAAGAGAAGAAAGATAAGACAAGAGAGAAAATAGCAAAAAAGAGAGAAAGAAGAGAAAGAGAAGAAGAAAAGGCAAGGGCAAAAAAAGAAAAGAGAAAAGCAAAAGAAAGTAAAGAATGGAGCAAAGCAAAAAAAAATGAGAGCTAAGAAAAGAGAGAAGAAGCAAAAAAGTAAAAGGAAGAGAAAGAAGAGAGATAGAGAACAAGAAAGAAAGCAGAAAGATGAGGAGAGCAGAGAAAAAGAAGAAAGAGCAAGAGAGGGGGGAAGTGAAGAGAAAAAAGAAAGAGCAAAGGAGAGAAAGAAGAAAAGAGAAAGAAAGAGTAAGAGAAAGAGAAAGAGAAGAGAGAAGAGAAAAGAGAGAAAGAGCAGAGAAAAAGAAGAAAAAAAAAGAATGAGAAAGAAAGAAAAGAAGGAGAAAAGAAGAAGAGTAGAGAAGAAACCCAAGAGATAAAAAAAGAAGAAAAGAGAAGCAAGCAGAGCAAGAGAGAGGAAAGAAAAAGGAAGAAGAGAGGAAAAAGAAGAAAAGAAAGCAAATAAGAGAAAAGAAATGAGAAAGAAGAAGAGCAAAAAAAAAAGGAGAGAAGAGCAGAAAAAGAGAGCAGAATGCAGAGAGAAAGAAAAAGAGAGAGAAAAAGAGAAGAGAAAGAAGAAAGAAAGAAGAGAAGAAGAGAGAAGAGAGAAGAAGAAAGAGAGAAGAAAGAGAAGAGCAAGAGAAGAAGAAAGAATGAAAGAAGAAGAAGAGAAAGCAAGAAGAAAGAAAGAAAGGAAAGTGAAGAGAAAGAGAGAGCAGAGAAAGAAAGAAGGAAGAGAAGAAAGAAGAAAGAAGAAGGTTGAAGAGAGAAGAAGAGAAAGAAAAGAAGAGAAAGAAGAAAAGAAGAAGAAGAAGAAAAGAAAAAGAAAGAGAAAAAGAGAGAAGAGAAGAAGAAGAGAAGAGAGTTAAAAGAGAGAAAAGAAAGAAGAGAAAGCAAGAAAAAGAGAAAAGAAAGAAAAAGAGATGAGAAGCAGAAGAGAAGAAAGAAGAGAAGAAGAAGAGAAAGAAGAAGAAGAAGAAGAGAAGAAGAGAAAGAAGAAGCAGAGAGTAGAAAGAAGAAGAGAGAAGAGAAAGAAGAGAAAAAAAGAAGAGAAAAGAAAAGAGAGAAAAGAAGAGAGGAGAAGTAGAAAGAAGAGAAAAAGAAGAGAAAGAAAGAAGAAGAGAGAAAGACAGTTAAAGAAGAAGAGAAAGAAAGAGAGCAGAGAAAGAAAAGAGAGAAGATGAAAGAGAGAAGAAGAAGAGAAGTGAGAAAGAAAAAGCAGGAAGAAAAGAAGAAGCAGAAAGAAAGAAAAAAAGAAAAAAGAAGAGAGAAGAGAAGAAGAAGTGAAGAAGAGAAGAAAGAAGAAGAAGAGAGAGAGAAAGAAAAGAGAAGAAGAAATGAGAGAAAGAAAGAAAGAAAAAGAAGAAAGAGAAGAACAGAAAGAAAGAGAAGAAGAATTTTAGAAAGAGTAGCAGAAAGATGAAAGAAAGAGAGAGAGAGAAAGGAAAGAAAAAGAGAAGAGAAAGAGAGTAAAGAAAGAAGAGATGAGAAGAGAAGTAAGCAAAGAGAAAGAAAGAAGAAGAAGAGAAGTGAGAAAGAAGAGAAAAGAGAAAAAAGAAGAAGAGAGAAAGGAGAGGAAGAGAAGAAAGAAGAGAAGAAAGAAGAAAGAAAGAAAGAGAAGAAATGGAGAAGAGAAGAGAGAAAGAAGAGAAACAGAGAAGAGAAAGAAGAAAGAAGAAAAGGAGAAGAGAAATGAAGAAAGCAAGAAGTGAGAGAAGAAGAAGAAAGAATGAGAGAGAAGAAAAAAAAGAGAAAGAAAGCAGAATAAGAGAGAAAGGAGAGAAGAGAAAGAAAGAGAAAAGAAGTAGAAAAGAAAGAAAAAGAAGAAAGAAAAGAGGAAGTAAAAGAAGAAGTTAAAGAAAGCAGAGAAAGAAGAGAAGAAGAGAAGAAGAAGGGAAGAAAGAGAAGAGAGAAAGAAGAGAAAAGAGAGAAAAGAAAGAGTAGAAAGAAGAAAGAGAAAAAGAGAAGGAGAGAAAGAGAGAAAGAGGAGAAGAAGAAAGAAAAGAGAAAGAAAGAGAAGAAGAGAAAGGAAAGAGAAAAGAAAAGCAAAGAAGAAAGAAAAGAGAAGAGAAGAAAGAAATAGAGAAGAAAGAAGAGAGAAGAAAAGAAAAGAAGTAGAAGAAGAGAGAAAGAGAGAAGACGAAGAGAAGAAGAAAAAGAAAGAATGAAGAAGAAAGAGAAGAAAAAGAGAAAGACAGAGAAAGGTAGAAGAAAAGAAGAAAAAATAAGAGAGAAGTAGAGAGAAGAGAATAAAGAAAGAGAAAAGAAAGAGAGAGAAAGAAGAAGAGAAGAGAAAGAGAAAGAAGAACAAGAGAGAGAAGAGAAAAGAAAAGAAGGAGAGAAAAAAGTGAGAAAGAAAGAGATGAGATAGAAGCAAGAGAGAGAGAAGAAGAGAAAAGAAGAGATAGAGAGAAGAAGAGAAAGAAGAAGAAGAGAACGAGGAAAGAGAAGAAGAAAGAGAAAAAGAGAGAAGAGTTAAGAAAGAAAGGGAAAGAGAAGAAGAAAAAAGGAGAAAAAAGGAGAAAAAAAAGAGCAAGAAAAAGAAGAGAAGAGAAAAAAGAGAGAAGAGATAAAAGTAGGAAGAGGAGAGAGAGAAAAGAAAAAGAGGAGAGAGAAAGAGAAAGGAAGAGAGAGAAAAGAAAAGAAGAAAAAGAAAAAGAAAAGAGAAAGAACAGAGAGAGGAGAAGAGAGAAGAAGAAGAAAGAAAGAAGGAGAGAAAAGAGAGAAAGAGAAGAGAGAAAGAGCAGAGAAAAAAGAGAAGGAAGAAGAGAGAGAGGAGAGAA
Organism: Zonotrichia leucophrys gambelii; assembly: GCF_028769735.1. Classification (NCBI taxonomy): domain Eukaryota; kingdom Metazoa; phylum Chordata; class Aves; order Passeriformes; family Passerellidae; genus Zonotrichia; species Zonotrichia leucophrys. The sequence continues at coordinate 9,768 of NW_026993722.1, forward strand.
GAAGAGGAAGAGAGAAGAGGCCAGTGAAAGTGAGTAGAGAGCAGTAGAAGCAGTTAGAAAGGAAAAAGCTGTTGAAGAAAGAGCAGCAAGGAGATAAGATGCAGTTAGAAGAGAGCTCGAGCAGCAGAGAAGTAGCAAGCAAAGCAGCAGTTAGAAAGAGAGCAAAAGTAGAAGAGCAGTTGAGCAAGAGAGAGAGAAAGAAGAGAAAAAAGAAGAAGAAAAGCAGGAAGAGAGCAGTAGTAAGCAGCAGAGAGAATGAAGTTAGGAAAGAGGAAGAGAATACAGAAGCAAGTAGAGAAGTAAAGAGAGAGATGAAGAGAAGTAAGTAGCAAGAAAGCCAAAGAAAGAAAGTGAGAAAGAAAAGAAGAAGAAGAGACAAAGAGAAGCAGCAGAAAAACAAAAAGAGAAAAGGGGAAAGAGGAAAAGCCCAAAAAAGGGAGTAAAAAAGGCAAGAGGAGAAAAAAGGGGAAAGGGGGAGGGGGCAGAGGAAGAGAGAACGAGCAGGAAAAAAAAAAAGAGAGCAGGAAAAACAAAGGAAAAAAGGGGGAGAGAGCAAAAGGGGGGAGGGGGAAAGCAGAAGGGGAAAAAGGAGAAAAGGGGAAGAGAAGGAGCAGAGAAAGAAGGGAAAGAGAAAAGGAAAAAGAAAGGAAAGAAAAGGAGGGGGGAAAAGAAAGGGGAGGAGAAAAAGAAAAAGAGAGAAGAAGAGGAAA
>NW_026993723.1:0-10475 GCF_028769735.1 Zonotrichia leucophrys gambelii
ATTTCCCAAAAAATACCCCCCTCTTGGGCTGGCAATTGAGGGCCACTTCCCCCTTTTCAAACCACCCCTTGCCCCGTGCCACCTTTTTTCGGGAAAATCCCTATGTGGATTTTCAGGAGCCATTTTGGGCCCCCCAAACACAGCCCCCCCAAAAAAATACGGCCCTTTCCCGGAATTAAAGACCTGCCCATCTTCTGCTGGAGATTGGGGGACCCTTCCCCCTTCAAAACCCGCCCAATTGGCACTGGGGACCTTTCATTGGGGAAACCCCCTGCTTGTGGGTTTTCAGGGGCCACCGGCCCCTCCCAGCCACAGGCCCCCATCACAAACCACGGGCCCCCTTTCCCTGGAAACAAACTAACCCCCCCCGCTTTTGGCTGGGAAAATTTTCAGGGCCCCTTGACCTATCAAACCACCCGACTCGACCTGGTGCACCTTTCATCTGGGAACCCTTGCTATCGTGGGTTTTCAGGGCCAGCCGGGGCCCCCCCAGCCAAGGCCCCAAACCAAACCACGGGGCCTTTTTCCCTGGAAAAAAAACCACCCGCCCGTTTTGGGTGGCATTTGAGGGCCCTTCCTCTATCAAACCACCCAAAATCGACTGGCCACTTTCATCTGGGGCCATCCCCGCTACTGGATTTTTTAGACCAGCCGGGCCCCTCCCAGCCACAGGCCCCCCCAACACAAACCCGGCCCTTTTTCCCCGGGAAAGAAAAACCCCCCCCGTTGGTGGCAAAAAAAAATTGCAGGAGACACTTCCCCTATCAAAACCCGCCCGATCGGACTGGTGCCACCTTCATCTGGGAACCATCCTCGTATCGTGGGTTTTTTAGGGGGCCAGCCGCCCCTCCCCGCCCGGCCCCCGAACAAAAACCACGGCCCCTTTTTTTGGAAGAAAATACCCCCCCTTCTGGTGCGATTGCAGGGCCCCCTTTTAAATATCAAAACCCGCCCGACTGGCACTGTGCCCCCTTTCATCTGGGAAACCCTCCTGGTTCGTGGTTTTTTTAGGGGCCCCCGGGCCCCCCCACCAAGGCCCCCCAAAAAAAATACGGCCTTTTCCCCGGAAAAAACTACCGCCCCCTGGGTGAATTTCAGGGGCCAAAATTCCCCCAAACAAAAACCCCATTGCACTGGGCCACCTTTCATCTGGGAACCTCCTGGGATCTGGATTTTCAGACCAGCGGCCCCTCCCACCACAGGCCCCCAAACAAAACGCCCCTTTTCCCCGGAAAAAATCCTCCCTTTTGGCTGGCAGATTGCAGGGGCCATTTCCTCATCAACCCCGCCCACTTGGGACGGGCCACCTTTCATTGGGAAAAATCCTGGTATCGTGGATTTTTTGGGGCCAGCCGGCCCCCCACCACAGGGCCCCCAAACACAAAAACGGCCCTTTTCCCCGGAAAAAAACCCAAAACCGCCCCTCTGGCTGAATTGCGGAAAAAAAAAAAAAAAAACCCCCCCCCCCCCCCCCCCCCCCCCCCCCCCAACACAACCCCGGCCCTTTTCCTGGAAAACCCACCCTCCCTCTTTTGGCTGGAATTTTGGGGGCCCCTTCCCCCTTTTCAAACCACCCACTTGCACTGGGGCCACCTTTCATTGGGAACCCTCCTGCGTATCGTGGTTTTCGGAGCCAGTTGGGCCCCTCCCCAAACCACGGCCCCCAAACAAAAAACGGCCCTTTCCCCGGAGAAAAAAACCCCCCCTTTTTTGGCTGGAAGATTTCAGGGCCACTTCCCCCATCAAACCCCCCGCTTGGCACTGGGCCACCTTTCATTGGGGAACCTCCTGGTTTTGTGGATTTCAGGAGCCAGCCGGATCCCACCACGGCCCCCCCCAAAACACGGCCCTTTTCCCCGGAAAAAAACTAACCCCCCCCTTCTGGGGGAGTTGCAGGAGCCCCTTGCTCATCAAAACCCGCCCCACTGCACTGGTGACCTTTCATTGGGAAAACCCTCCGGTATGTGGATTTTCAGGGCCAGCCGGGCCCCTCCCAGCCACAGGCCCCCAACCAAACCACGGCCCTTTTCCTGGAAAAATTACTCACCCGCCCCCCTTTGGGGCGTTTTAGGGCACTTCCCCTTTTTCAAAACCGCCCCCCCGGACTGGCCCTTTTTTGGAACCCTCCTGCGTATCGTGGGTTTTCAGGGGCCCGGCCACTCCCAGCCACAGGCCCCCGAACACAAACCACGGCCCTTTTCTCTGGCAAAAAAACTCACCCCCCTGCTTCTGGCTGGCAGATTGCAGAGCCACTTCCCTCTATCAAACCAGCCCAACTTGGCACTGGTGCCACCTTTCATCTGGAACCATCCTGCGTATCGTGGATTTTCAGGAGCCAGCGGCCACTCCAGCCACAGGCCCCCAAACAAAAACTACGGCCCTTTCCCTGGAATTAAAACTGACCTGCCCATCTTCTGGCTGGCAGATTGCAGGAGCCACTTCCCTCTATCAACCAGCCGACTTGCACTGGTGCCACCTTTCATCTGGGAACCATCTGCGTATCGTGGATTTTCAGGAGCCAGCCGGCCACTCCCAGCCACAGGCCCCGAACACAAACACGGCCCTTTTCACTGGAAACAAACTAACCCCCCGCTTCTGGCTGGAGATTGCAGGAGCCACTTGCCTCTATCAAACCACCCGACTCGCACTGGTGCCACCTTTCATCTGGGAAACCCTCCTGCGTATCGTGGATTTTCAGGAGCCAGCCCGGCCACTCCCAGCCACAGGCCCCCCAAAACCCAAAACACGGCCCTTTTCCCTGGAAAAAACTACCCCCCGCTCTGGCTGGCAGTTTGCAGGTGACACTTCCCCCATCAAACCAGCCCAAATCGGAAATGGTTCCACCTTTCATCTGGGAACCATCCTGCGTAACTGGGGTTTTCAGGAGCCGCGGCCACTCCCACCACAGGGCCCCCAAAAACCCAAAAACCCGGCCCCTTTTCCCTGGAAAAAAAACCACCCCCCCGCTTTGGGTGGAAAAATTTTCAGGGCACTTCTCTATCAAACAGCCCACTCGAAATGGTCCCCTTTCATCGGGAACCCTCTATCTGGATTTTCAGGACCCGCCGGGCCCCTCCCCGCCCCAGGCCCCCCAAAACAAACACGGCCTTTTCCCTGGGAAAAAAACTACCCCCCCGCTTTTGGGTGGGGAAAATTTCAGGAGCCATTGCTCATCAACCACCCGACTGGCACTGGGGGCCACCTTTCACTGGGGAACCCCTCCGCGTATGTGGGGTTTTCAGGACCGCCGGCCACTCCCAGCCAAAGGCCCAACAAAACCACGGCCCTTTCCTGGAAAAAAACACCCCCCCCCTTGGGGGCAATTCGGGCCACTTTTAACAAACCACCCCACTTGGCATGGTCCACCTTTCCTTGGGGCCCTCCCGGTAAACGGGGGTTTTCGGAACCAGCCGGCCATCCCCGCCCAGGCCCCCAAAAAAAAAACCACGGGGCCCCCTTTTCCTGGGAAAAAAACCACCCCCCGCTTTGGCTGGGGATTGCAGGAGCACTTCCCCTATCAAACCACCCAAATGGACTGGTGCCCCCTTTCATTGGGACCATCCTGGTTCGTGGTTTTCAGGGGCCCGCCCGGGCCACTTTTTCCCAGCCACAGGCCCCCAACCCAAACACGGCCCTTTTTTCCCGGAAAAAAATACCCGCCCCCCCTTCGGCTGGAATTGCAGGAGCCATTCCCCAAACAAACCAAACCCGACGGGACGGTGCCCCCTTTCATTGGGAAACCCTCCCGGTTCGTGGGTTTTCAGGAGCCACCGCCACTCCCAGCCACAGGCCCCCAAAAAAAACAGGCCCCTTTTTCCCCGGAAAAAAATACCCCCCCTTTTGGCTGGCAATGCAGGGGCCCTTCCCTCAAAACCCGCCCACCCCAGGGCCCCCTTTTATTGGGGAACCCTCCCGCTACGTGGATTTTTAGGGCCACCCCCACTCCAACAGGCCCCCAAAAACAAAACGGCCCTTTCCCGGAAAAAACTACCCCCCCTCTGGCTGGAGATTGCAGGGGCCCCTTCCCCTATCAAACCAGCCACTCGGACTGTGCCACTTTCATCTGGGAAAAACCCTCCTGCGTATTGTGGATTTCAGGAGCCCGAGGGGGGCCCCTCCAGCCACAGCCCCCCCAAAAAAAAGGCCCCCTTTCCCGGGGGAAAAAAAATACCGCCCCTTTGGCGGGAGATTGGGAAACTTCTCTTCCCAAAACCCCCCACTTGGACTGGTGCCCCCTTTCATCTGGGAACCATCCCGTATTGGGGTTTTTAGGGGCCAGCCGGCCACTCCCAGCCAAGGCCCCCGAACACAAACCAAGGCCCTTTTCCCTGGAAAAAAACTACCCCCCGCTCGCTGGCAATTGCAGGGCCACTGCCCATCAACCACCGACCGGGACCGGGGCCACTTTCTCTGGGGGCCATCCTGGTTGTGGTTTTCAGGAGCCCCCGGCCCTCCAGCCCCAGGCCCCCCAAAAAAACTACGGCCCCCTTTCCCCGGAATTAAAACTACCCCCCATCTTTTGGCTGCAGATTGGAGGAAACCCTTCTCTCAAACCCGCCCAAATTGGCATGGCCCCCTTTCATCTGGGAACCATCCTGCGTATTGGGTTTTCAGGAGCCAGGGCCAATCCCAGCCACAGACCAAACAAAACCACGGGGCCTTTCCCTGGAAAAAAACTAACCCCCCCCCTTTTTGGCTGGAAAATTGGAGCCACTTCTCTTCAAACCAGCCGATCGCCGGGGCCACCTTTTTATCTGGGGAACTCCTGCGTAGTGGATTTTTTAGGAGCCGCCCGGACTCCCAGCCACAGGCCCCCAAAAAAATGGCCCCTTCCCCGGGAAAAAAAAATGACCTGCCCCCTTTTCGGTGGCGATTGCAGGAACAAACGCCTCTTCCCAAACCAGCCCAAATTGGCATGGTGCCACCTTTTTATCTGGGAACCTCCCGCAGTGGATTTTCAGGAGCCACCCGGGCCCCCCCCAGCACAGGCCCCCCAAACACAACACGCCCTTTTCCCTGAAAAAACTACCCCCGCCCTTTTGGGTGGAATTTCAGGGCCCTTGCCTCTATCAACCACCCGATCGCACTGGTGCCCCCTTTCATCTGGGAACTCCCGCGTATGTGGTTTTCAGGACCCCCGGGCCCCTCCCCGCCACAGGCCCCCCAAAAAAAAGGCCCTTTCCCTGGAAAAAAACTACCCGCCCCCCCTTTGGCTGGAGATTGCAGGAACACTTCCCCCTTCAAACCGCCCATCGGACTGGTCCACCTTTATCTGGGAACCATCCCGCGTATCTGGGTTTTCAGAGCCAGCCGGGCCCCTCCAGCCAAAAGGCCCCCAAAACAAACACGGCCCTTTTCCCTGGCAAAAAAAAACTCACCCCCCCGCTCTGGGGCAGATTGCAGGGGCCACTTCCTCAAACAAACCCGCCCCCCTTTTTCACTGGGGCCACTTTCATTGGGGGCCTTTGGGTTTTGGATTTTCAGGAGCCACCCGGCCCCCTCCCCCCCCGCCACAGGTCCCCAAACAAATACTACGGCCCCTTTTCCCTGAATTAAAAAAGCCTGCCCATCGTTGGCGATGCAGGACCCACTTCCTCTACAAACCAGCCCCACTTGGCAGGTGCCACCTTTCATCTGGGGGAAACCCCCTGCGTATCGTGGAATTTAGGACCGCCGGCACTCCCCCCAGGCCCCAACCAAACTACGGCCCTTTTCCCTGGAAAAAACCTCCGCCCGCTCTGGGTGGAATTGCAGGAGCCACTTCCCATCAACCACCCACTTGCACTTCCACTTTTTATCTGGGAAAACCCTCCCGGTTTGTGGATTTTCGGGGAGCCGGCCACTCCCCGCCCAAGGCCCCCCAAAAAAAACCCCGGCCCTTTTTCCTGGAAAAAACTACCCCCCCTTTTGGCTGCAATTGTAACCCCTTCCCTTAAACAAACCAGCCAAATTGCCACTGGGGCCACCTTTCATCTGGGAACCATCCTGCTACGTGGATTTTTAGGAGCCCGGGCCACCCCAGACAGGCCCCCAAACAAAAATACGGCCCCCCTTTTCCCCGGAATTTAAACTGCCTGCCCTCTTTGGCTGGAGATTTAGGAACCAACCCCCCCTTCCAAACCAGCCCCTTGGGACTGGTGCCCCTTTCATCTGGAACCTCCCGCGTTCGTGGATTTTTTAGGGGCCAGCCCGGGCCCCCCCGCCACAGGGCCCCCCATCACAAAAACCCCGGCCCTTTTCCCTGGAAACCCAAACAAAACCCCCGTTTTGGAAGATTTAGGAGCACTTGACTCTACAAACCACCCACTCGAATGGGGCACCCTTTTATCTGGGAACCTCCTGCGTATCGTGGGTTTTCAGGAACCAGCCGGGGCCCCTCCCACCCCAAAGGGCCCCCCAAAAAACCAGGCCCTTTCCCCGGAAAAAACCCCCCCCCCCCCCCCTTCGGGTGGCAGTTTTAGGAACATTTCCCCCTTTCAAACCGCCCAACTGGACTGGTTCCCATTTCATCTGGGAACCATCCCGCATGTGGATTTTTTTGAGCCACCGGCCCCCCCAGCCACAGGCCCCCAACACAAACACGGCCCTTTTCCCGGAAAAAAAATACCGCCCGCTTTGCTGGAGATTGCAGGACATTGCTTATCAAACCAGCCCGACCGGCACGGGGCCACCTTTTTATCTGGGGAAACCCCCTGCGTATCGTGGATTTTCAGGGGCCCGCCGGCCACTCCAGCCCCCGGCCCCCAACAAAAACCAGGCCCCTTTTTCCCCGGAATTTAAAAAGACCGCCCTCTTTTGGTGGCAAATTTAGGGACACTTTGGTTTAAACACCACTGCACTGGTCCCCCTTTCACTGGAAAACCCCCTGCGTAAGTGGATTTTTAGGAGCCAGCCGGCCCCTCCCACCAAGGCCCCAAAAACAAACACGGCCTTTTTTTCCCTGGAAAAAATACCCGCAAATGGCTGGGAATTGCAGGACCCCCCTTTCCCCCCTATCAAACCACCGACTCCATGGGGCCACTTTTTATTGGGAACCTCCCGCGTATCGTGGATTTTCAGGGGCCCGCCGGGCCCCTCCCCCCCAGGCCCCCAACACAAACCCACGGGCCCCCTTTCCTGGAAAAAAAACTACCCCCCCCCTCTTTGGGTGGCAGATTGCAGGGCCACTTCCCCCTATCAACCCCGCCCAAATTGGCCTGTGCCCCCTTTTACTGGGGAAACCTCTGCTATCGTGGATTTTAGGAGCCAGCCGGGCCCCTCCCAGCCACGGGCCCCCGAACACAAACCACGGCCTTTCCCGGAAAAAAAATCACCCGCCCCGCTTTTGGCTGGCAGATTGCAGGAGCCACTTCCCCAACAAACCAGCCCGACTGGACGGTGCCCCCTTTCATCTGGGGACCACCCGGATCGTGGATTTTCAGGAGCCAGCCCCACTCCCCGCCAAGGCCCCAAACAAATAAAGGCCCTTTTCCCTGGAATAAAACTGACCTGCCTCTCTGGCTGGCAAAATTTCAGGACCCTTCCTCTATAACCACCCACTGCACTGGTGCACCTTTCATCTGGGAACCATCCTGCGTTTGGGATTTTCAGGAGCCACGCCCCCTCCAGCCCCAGGCCCCACAAAACCACGGCCCTTTCCCGGAAAAAAAACTAAAACCCCCCCCTTCTGGCTGGGGAAAATTGCAGGGCCACTTTCTCTTCAAACCACCACCCCGCCTGGGGCCACCTTTCACTGGGAAACCCTGCGTATCGTGGATTTTCAGGGGCCCGCCGGCCACTCCCCGCCACAGGCCCCCCAACACAAACACGGCCCTTTTTTCCCCGGCAAAAAAACTACCCCCCCGCTTCTGGTGGAGATTGCGGAGCCACTTGCCCCACAAACCCGCCCCACTTGGCATGGGCCACCTTTCATTGGGAACCTCCTGGTATGTGGATTTTCAGGAGCCCGCCGGCCACTCCCACCACAGGCCCCCAAAAAAAACAGGCCCCTTTTCCCGAAAAAAACTACCCGCCCCCTTCTGGCTGGCAATTGCAGGGAATTCCCCTTCAAAACCCCCCACTTGGCACTGGGCCACCTTTTTTCTGGAACCTCCTGCGTAACGTGATTTTTCAGGGGCCCGGCCCCTCCCCGCCCCAGGCCCCCCACACAAACACGGCCCTTTTCCTGGAAAAAACCCACCCCCCCCGTTTGGCTGGCAGATTGCAGGAGCCACTTCCCCCTATCAAACCACCCACGGCCGGTGCCATTTTTATTGGGAACCATCCCCGCGTATCGTGGATTTTCAGGAGCCCGCCGGCCCCTCCCAGCCAGGCCAACCACAAAACCACGGCCCTTTTCCCGGAAAAAAAACCAAACCGCCCCCTTTGGGTGGCAATTGCAGGACCACCCCCTTCAAACCAGCCCACTGGGACGGGGCCACCTTTCATCTGGGGAAACCCCCTGCGTTCGTGGTTTCAGGAGCCACCGGCCACTCCAGCCACAGGCCCCAAAAAACAAACAAAGGCCCCTTCCTAATAAAATAACCCCCCCTTTTGGCTGGCAATTGCGGGCCCTTCTCTTCAAAACCCGCCCCACCTGGGACTGGTGCCCCTTTCTTTTGGAACCCTCCTGGTTCGTGGATTTTCGGGGCCAGCCCGGGCCCCTCCCCCCCCAGGCCCCCCAAACAAAAAACGGCCCTTTCCTGGAAAAAACTACCCCCCCCTCGGCTGGAAAATTGAGGACCCCCTTCCCCTATCAAACCAGCCGACTGAATGGTCCACCTTTCATCTGGGGAACCCTCCTGCATTTGGATTTTTCAGGAGCCAGCGGCCACCCCGCAAGGCCCCCCAAAAAAATAGGCCCCTTTCCCGGAATAAAAACGACCTCCCTCTTTTGGCTGGAGATTGCAGGAACCCTTGCTCTTCAAACCAGCCCAACTTTGGGACGGTCCCTTTCATCTGGGAACCATCCTGCTAGTGGATTTTCAGGACCAGCCCGGGCCCCTCCCAGCCACAGGGCCCCCCAACACAAACCAGGCCCCTTTTTCCCTAAAAAACTACCCCCCGCTCTGGGGTGGCAGATTGCAGGGGCCACTTCCTCTATCAACCGCCCGACTCGGCACGGGGCCACCCTTTTTTCCCGGGACCATCCTGGTTTGTGGATTTTCAGGAGCCACCGCCACTCCAGCCCCAAGCCCCAAACAAAACACGGGCCCCTTTCCCCGGAAAAAACACCGCCCCTCTGGCTGGCAGATGGGAACCCCCTTCCCTCTAAAACCAGCCCCCCTGGACGGGGCCCCTTTCATCTGGGAACCATCCCGGGGATCTGGGGTTTTCAGGAGCCCGCCCGGGCCCCTCCCAGCCAAAGGGCCCCCCAAAAAAACTACGCCCTTTTTCCCGGAAAAAAACCAAACCCCCCCCTCTGGGTGGAGATTGCAGGGGCCCCTTGCCCCATCAAAACCCGCCCGACTGCACTGGGGCCACCTTTCATCTGGGAACCTCCGGTATCTGGATTTTTAGGGGCCAGGGGGCCACTCCCAGCCAAGGCCCCCAAAAAAAAAGGCCCCTTTTTTCCCGGAAAAAAAATACCCCCCCTTTGGGGCAATTGCAGGGCCCCCTTCCTCTTCAAACCCCCCTTGGGACGGGGCCACCTTTTGGGGCCATCCTGCGTATGTGGATTTTCAGGGGCCAGCCCCACTCCCACCACAGGCCCCCAACACAAACACGGGCCCCTTTTTCCCGGAAAAACTACCGCCCGCATCTGGCTGGCAAAATTTTTTTTTTTTTTTTTTTTTTTTTTTTTTTTTTTTTCCCCCCCCCCCCCCCCCCCCCCCCCCCCCCCCCCCCCCCCCCCCCCCCCCCCCCCCCCCCCCCCCCCCCCCCGGAACCATCCTGCGTACGTGGGTTTTCAGGCCAGGGCCCTCCAGCCAAGGGCCCCCAACACAAAACGGCCCCCTTTTTTTCCTGGAAAGAAAATACCCCCCCCTCTGCGGAAAATGCAGGACCACTTCCTCAACAAACCAGCCCGACTTGCACTGGTGCCACCTTTCATCGGGGAACCCCCGCTTCTGGATTTTCAGGGGCCAGCCGCCATCCCAGCCACAGGCCCCAAACAAAACACGGCCCCTTTTCCCCCGGTTTAAAAAACCTCCCACTTTGGAATTGCAGGACCACTTTCCCCCTATCAAACCCGCCCACTTGGCACGGTGCCACCCTTTTATCTGGGGAACCATCCGCTACGTGGGTTTTTTGGAGCCACCGGCACTCCCGCCCCCAGGCCCCAAACCAAACACGGCCCTTTTTCCCTAATAAACCACCGCCCCCTGGGTGCATTTAAAAGGGGCCCCTTTCCCCTATCAACCACCCCACTCGACTTCCCCTTTTCATCGGGAACCATCCGCGTATCGTGGATTTTCAGGAGCCACCGGGCCACTCCCAGCCACAGGCCCCCGAACACAAACCACGGCCCTTTCCTGGGAAAAAAACTCCCCCCGCCG
>NW_026993724.1:0-10475 GCF_028769735.1 Zonotrichia leucophrys gambelii
GGATTTTTTGGGGATTTTTGGGGGATTTTTTGGGGATTTTTTGGGGATTTTTGGGGATTTTTGGGGGATTTTTTGAGGGATTTTTTGGGCATTTTTGGGGGATTTTTTGTGGATTTTTGGATGATTTTTTGGGGGATTTTTTCAGGATTTTTTTAGGGGATTTTGAGGACGAGTCCCAGATTTTTGGGGGATTTTTTCAGGGTAGAATCCTGCGATTTCTTCCGGGTTTTTTGGGGTAGAATCCTGATATTTTGGGGCATTTTTGGGGGATTTTTGTGGGATTTATTGGGATTTTTTTTTATATTTTGGGGATTTTTTGGGGATTTTTTGGGGGATTTTTGGGGATTTTTGGGATATTTTTGGGGGAATTTTTTGGGGATTTTTGGGTGATTTTTTGGGCTTTTTTCAGGATTTTTTTAGGGGATTTTGAGGACGTGTCCCAGATTTTTAGGGGATTTTTGGGGGATTTTTTGGGGATTTTTTGGGGATTTTTGGGGGATTTTTGGGGGATTTTTTCAGGGTAGAATCCTGATATTTTGGGGCATTTTTGGGGTATTTTTTTGGGGTTTTTTGGTGTTCCTGACCCACCCTTGATGCGCTCTCCCTTGCTGAGGCTGAGCTCGCCCTCGCCCTGCGCCTGGTACGGTCTCACAGCCAGGAAGGTTCTCCCGGGCACGGCTGAGTAAAGTTTCCTCTTCACCCCCCGGGAGCCCAGGGTGCCCCCTGGGGTCCCCCCCGGGCCGGGGTCTCGGCTGAGGCCGCTGGAGCTGGGGGGGAACAGGGGGGGAGCGGTGAGACCCCCACCCAAAATGCAAATTTGGGGTCCCAGAGTCACAAATTGGGGTCCCTGAGTCCCAAATTGGGGTCTCAGAGCCCCAAATTGGGGTCCCAGACCCAGGGACCCCCACCCAAAATGCAAATTTGGGGTCCCAGAGTCACAAATTGGGGTCCCAGAGTCACAAATTGGGGTCTCACAGTCCCAAATTCGGGTTCCTGAGACCCAAAATGGGTCTTACACCCCGAAACCCCCACCCAAAATGCAAATTTGGGGTCCCAGAGTCCCAATTTGAGGTTCCTGGGACCCAAAATGGGTCCTAGACCCCGAAACCCCCACCCAAAATGCAAATTTGGGGTCCCAGAGTCACAAATTGGGGTTCCTGAGACCCAAAATGGGTCCTGGGGTCCCAATTTGGGGTCCTGGACCCAGAGACCCCCACCCAAACCCCCAAATTTGGGGTCCCAGACTCTGGGTTTGGGGTCCCAGACCCTTAAATTGAGGTCCAAAATTCCCAAATTGGGGCTCCCGAGACCCAAAATGGATCCTGGGGTCCCAATTTGGGGTCCTGGACCCAGGGACCCCCACCCAAAATGCAAATTTGGGGTCCCAGAGTCTCCAATTTGGGTTCAGAATCCTTAAATTGGGGTCCCAGACCCTTAAATTGGGGTCTCAGAGCCACAAATTTGGGGTCCCTGAGTCCCAAATTGGGGTTCCTGAGACCCAAAATGGGTCCTGGGGTCCCGATTTGGGGTCCTGGGGTCTCAATTTGGGGTCCTGGATAGAGAGACCCCCACCCAAACCCCCAAATTTGGGGTCCCAGAGTCCCAATTTGAGGTTCCTGAGACCCAAAATGGGTCCTAGACCCCGAGACCCCCACCCAAAATGCAAATTTGGGGTCCCAGAGTCTCCAATTTGGGTTCAGAATCCTTAAATTGGGGTCCCAGACCCTTAAATTGGGGTCTCAGAGCCTCAAATTTGGGGTTCTCGAGTCCCAAATTGGGGCTCCTGAGACCCAAAATGAGTCCTGGGGTCCCAAATTGGGGTCTCAGAGTCCCAAATTGGGGTTCCTGACACCCAAATTGGGGTCCCAGACCCAGGGACCCCCACCCAACCCCCAAATTTGGAGTTCCAGATTCCAGATTTGGGGTTCCTGAGTCCCAAATTGGGGTTCAGGAGACCCAAAATGGGTCCTGGGGTCCCGATTTGGGGTCCTGGACCCAGAGACCCCCACCCAAACCCCCAAATTTGGGGTCCCAGACTCTGGATTTGGGGTCCCAGAGTCCCAATTTGAGGTTCCTGAGACCCAAAATGGATCCTAGACCCCGAGACCCCCACTCAAAATGCAAATTTGGGGTCCCAGAGTCCCAAATTGGGGTCCCAGAGTCACAAATTGGGGTCCCACAGTCACATATTGGGGTTCCTGAGACCCAAATTGGGGTCCCAGACCCAGGGACCCCCACCCAACCCCCAAATTTGGAGTTCCAGATTCCAAATTTGAGGTTCCTGAGACCCAAATTGGGGTCCTGGAGACCCAAAACGGGTCCTGGGGTCTCAATTTGGGGTCCTGAACCCAGAGACCCCCACCCAAACCCCAAATTTGGCCCCAGAGTCTCAAATTTGGGTCCTAGACCCATAAATTGGGGGTCTCAGAGTCCCAAATTGGGGTCCCAGACCCAGGGACCCCCACCCAAACCCCAAATTTGGAGTTCCAGATTCCAGATTTGGGGTTCCTGAGTCCCAAATTGGGGTCCCAGAGTCCCAAATTGGGGTCTCAGAGAACCAAATTGGGGTCCCAGAGTCCCAAATTGGGGTCTCAGAGTCCCAATTGGAGTCCAGAGACCCCCACTCAAAACCCTGGGGCTCCTCCAGGTGCCTTTTCCAGGGGTCCTAAGCCCCCAAATCCCCCCCAGATCCCCCTCAAATCCCCCCAAACCCACTCCAGACCCCCAAAATCCATTCTGGACCCCCCCAAATCCATTCTAGACCCTCCTAAACCCCCCCAAAATCCCCCCTCAGGTACCTGGGCCTGCCCCGTGGGACAGGGACCGGACCCGAGCCCCTCCAAACACCCCCAAATCCCCCAAAAACCCCCCAAAACCCCTCAAAAATCCACTCTGGACCCCCAAAAATCCCCCCTCAGTTACCCCGGGGCTCCTCCAGATGCCCCCCCCTCATACCTGGACCATCCTCGGGCCTTCTCTGGGTTCCATTGCAAGGGGTCCCAATCCCCCAAAATCCTCCCAAATCCACTCTGGACCCCTCAAAACCTGCTCAAATCCATCCAAATCCCCCCAAAACCACCCCAAACACCCCCCAAAATCGCCCCCAAAAGCCCAAAATCTCCCCTCAGGTACCTGGGCCTCCCTCGGGACGGGGACCGGGCCCGAGCCCCAAAATCCCACCCAAACCCCATAAGAACCCCTCAAATCCCACCCCAGACCACCCAAATCCACTTTGGACCCCCCAAAACCTGCTCAAACCCCCCCAAAACCACCCCAAACACCCCCCAAAATCGCCCCCAAAAGCCCAAAATCTCCCCTCAGGTACCTGGGCCTCCCTCAGGACGGGGAGCAGGCCCGAGCCCCAAAATCCCACCCAAACCCCCCAAACCCCATCAGAATCCCCAAATCCCACCCCAGACCCCGCCAAATCCCCCCAAATCCACTCTGGACCCCCCAAAATCCCTTCCAGACCCCCCAAATTTCCCCCTCAGGTACGTGGGCCTGCCCTGGGGCTGCCTCCAGGTGCCTTTTCCAGGGGTCCCACTCCCCAAAATACACTCCAGACTCCCCTAAATCTCCCAAAATCCTCCCAAATCCACTCTGGACCCCCCCAAAACCTGCTCAAAACCCCCAAATCCCCCCAAAACCACCCCAAACCCCCCAAAACCGCCCCCAAAACCCCAAAATCTCCCCTCAGGTACCTGGGCCTCCCTCAGGACGGGGAGCAGACCCGAGCCCCAAAATCCCACCCAAACCCCCAAAACCCCATCAGAATCCCTCAAATCCCACCCCAGACCCCGCCAAATCCCCCCAAATCCACTCTGGACACCCCAAAATCCACTCAGGACACCCCCAAATCCCCCCTCAGGTACCTGCGCCTGCCCCGGGGCTGCCTCTGGGTGCCTTTTCCAGGGGTCCCACTCCCAAAATACACTCCAGAGTCCCCTAAATCTCCCAAAATCCTCCCAAATCCACTCTGGACCCCCCCAAAACCTGCTCAAACCCCCCAAAACCACCCCAAACACCCCCCAAATCGCCCCAAAAGCCCAAAATCTCCCCTCAGGTACCTGGGCCTCCCTCGGGACGGGGAGCAGGCCCGAGCCCCAAAATCCCACCCAAACCCCATCAGAACCCCTCAAATCCCACCCCAGACCCCCCAAATCCACTCTGGACCCCTCAAAACCTGCTCAAACCCCCCAAATCCCCCCAAAACCACCCCAAACACTCCCCAAAATCGCCCCCAAAATCCCCCCTCAGGTACGTGGGCCTGCCCCGGGGCTGCCTCCGGGTGCCTTTTCCAGGGGTCCCACTCCCCAAATACACTCCAGACTCCCCTAAATCTCCCAAAATCCCACCAAATCCACTCTGGACCCCCAAAACCTACTCAAACCCCCAAAACCACCCCAAACACCCCCAAAACCCCAAAATCTCCCCTCAGGTACCTGGGCCTCCCTCAGGACGGGGAGCGGGCCCGAGCCCCAAAATCCCACCCAAACCACCCCAAACCCCATCAGAATCCCCCAAATCCCACCCCAAATCCTCTCAAATCTACTCTGGACCCCCCAAAACCTGCTCAAACCCCCCAAATCCCCCTCAAAACCAGCCCAAACACCCCCAAAATCGCCCCCAAAACCCCAAAATCTCCCCTCAGGTACCTGGGCCTCCCTCAGGACAGGGAGCGGGCCCGAGCCCCAAAATCCCACCCAAATGCCATCAGAACCCCTCAAATCCCACCCCACACCCCGCCAAATCCCCCCAAATCCACTCTGGATCCTCCCAAAATCCCTTCCAGACCCCCCAAATTTCCCCCTCAGGTACCTGGGCCTGCCCTGGGGCTCCTCCGCGGCTCCTCCGGGTGCCTTTTCCAGGGGTCCCACTCCCCAAAATACATTCCAGACTCCCCAAAATCTCCCAAAATCCCCCAAATCCACTCTGGACCCCCCAAAATCCATTCTGGACCCCCTCCAAATCCCGTGTCCCGGTACCTGGGCCTGCCCCGGGGCTGCCTCCGCGGCTCCTCCGGGTGCCTCCCTCAGGACGGGGAGCGGGCCCAAGCCCCAAAATCCCACCCAAACCTCCCCAAACCCATCAGAATCCCTCAAATCCCACCCCAGACCACCCAAACCCCATCAGAACCCCTCAAATCCCACCCCAGACCACCCAAATCCACTCTGGACCGCCCCCAGTCCATTCTAGACCCCCTAAACCCTCCCCCAAATTCCCCTCAGGTACCTGGGCCTGCCCCGGGGCTGCCTCCGCGGCTCCTCCGGGTGCCGGCCCGGGACGGGGACCGAGCCCGAGCCCCCCGGGGGGAGCTGGAGCTCCGCAGGGTCCGAGCCCCCCAATTTCCCCCAAATCCACTCTGGACTCCCCCAAATCTACTCCAAACCCCCACAAATCCATTCTGGACCCCCCAAATCCCGTGTCCCGGTACCTGGGCCTGCCCCGGGGCTGCCTCCGCGGCTCCTCCGGGTGCCTCCCTCGGGACGGGGAGCGGGCCCGAGCCCCAAAATCCCACCCAAACCACCCCAAACCCCATCAGAACCCCTCAAATCCCACCCCAGACCACCCAAATCCCCTCAAATCCACTCTGGACCCCCCCCCAATTCATTCTAGACCCCCTAAACCCTCCCCCAAATCCCCCCTCAGGTACGTGGGCCTGCCCCGGGGCTCCTGCGCGGCTCCTCCAGATGCCTTTTCCAGGGGTCCCACTCCCCAAAATACACTCCAGACTCCCCTAAATCTCCCAAAATCCCCCCAAATCCACTCTGGACCCCCCAAAATCCATTCTGGACCCCCTCCAAATTCTCCCTCAGGTACCTGGGCCTGTCCCGGGGCTCCTCCGCGGCTCCTCCGGGTGCCTCCCTCGGGACGGGGAGCGAGCCCGAGCCCCCCGTGGGGAGCCGGAGCTGCGCAGGGTCCGAGCCCCCAAATCCCCCCAAAACCCATCAGAACCCCTAAAATCCCACCCCAGACCCTGCCAAATCCCCCCAAATCCACTCTGGACTCCCTGAAATCACTCCCAGGTGCCCCCTCCTCATACCTGGGCCTGCCCCGGGGCTGCCTCCGAGGCTCCTCCGGGTGCCGGCCCCGGGATGGGGACCGAGCCCGAGCCCCCCGGGGGGAGCTGGAGCTGCGCAGGGTCCGAGCCCCCCAAATCCCCTCAGAACTCCCCCAAACCTACTCCAAACCCCCACAAATCCACTCAGGGCCCCCACAAATCCCGTGTCCCGTACCTGGGCCTGCCGCGGGGCTGCCTCCGCGGCTCCTCCGGGTGCCGGCCCCGGGACGGGGACCGAGCCCGAGCCCCCCGGGGGGAGCTGGAGCTGCGCAGGGTCCCCGAAGGGGGTCTGGGGGCCGGGGGGGCTCCGGGGGGACCCCTCAGGACCCACTCGGGCAGGGCCCCCCCCCCGGTGTCGCTGTTGGCCCTGAGGAGGCGCTGGGGGGGCAGGAGCGGCCCTCGGAGCGGCTCCCGGCGGCGGCCCGCGAACTGAGGGCTCTCCTGGAACGGAACTGGGGGGAAAATTGGGGATTTTTGGGGGTTTTGGAGGATTTTGGTGAATCTTGGGGGAATTTCAGGGGTTTGGGGATGATTTGGGGGGGGGTTTAGGGGCCATTTTGGGGGGACAAGAGCGGCCCTCGGAGCAACTCCCGGCGGCGGCCCGCGAACTGCGGGCTCTCCTGGAACGGAACTGGGGGGGAAATTGGGGAATTTTGGGGGTTTTGGAGGATTTTGAGGGGAATTGGAGGGGATTTGGGGTGGTTTTGGGCAGGTTTGAAGGGGTTTTAGGGGCCATTTGGGGGGGGGGGGCAAGAGCGGCCCTCGGTGCGGCTCCTGGCGGCGGCCCGCGAACTGCGGGCTCTCCTGGAACGGAACTGGGGAGAAAATTGGGGATTTTGAGGGGATTTTGGAGGATTTTGGTGAATTTGGGGGAAATTTGAGGGATTTGGGGTGGCTTGGGGGGTTTTAGGGGGTTTAGGGGCCATTTGGGGGGGGGCAGGAGCGGCCCTCGGAGCAACTCCCGGCGGCGGCCCGCGAACTGAGGGCTCTCCTGGAACGGAACTGGGGGGAAAATTGGGATTTTTGGGGAATTTTAGGGAAATTTGAGGGGTTTGGGGATGATCTGGGGTGGTTTGGGGAGGATTTAGGGGGTTTTAGGGGCCATTTGGGGGGACAAGAGCGGCCCTCGGAGCGGCTCCCGGCGGCGGCCCGCGAACTGAGGGCTCTCCTGGAACGGAACTGAGGCAAGATTTGGGGGAGATTTGGGGATTTTGGTGAATTTTGGGGAAATTTGAGGGGTTTCGGGATGATCTGGGGTGGTTTGGGGAGGATTTAGGGGGTTTTAGGGGCCATTTTGGGGGGGGCAGGAGTGGCCCTCGGAGCGGCTCCCGGCGGCGGCCCGCGAACTGCGGGCTCTCCTGGAACGGAACTGGGGGGAAAATTGGGGAATTTTGGGGGTTTTGGAGGATTTTGAGGGGAATTGGAGAGGATTTGGGGTGGTTTTGGGCAGGTTTGAAGGGGTTTTAGGGGCCATTTGGGGGGGGGGGGGGGGGCAGGAGCGGCCCTCGGTGCGGCTCCTGGTGGCGGCCCGCGAACTGCGGGCTCTCCTGGAACGGAACTGGGGAGAAAATTGGGGATTTTGAGGGGATTTTGGAGGATTTTGGTGAATTTGGGGGAAATTTGAGGGATTTGGGGTGGCTTGGGGGGGTTTTAGGGGGTTTAGGGGCCATTTTGGGGGGACAAGAGCGGCCCTCGGAGCGGCTCCCGGCGGCGGCCCGCGAACTGAGGGCTCTCCTGGAACGGAACTGGGGGGAAAATTGGGATTTTTGGGGAATTTTAGGGAAATTTGAGGGGTTTGGGGATGATTTGGGGTGGCTTGGGGAGGATTTAGGGGGTTTTAGGGGCCATTTTGGGGGGGCAGGAGCGGCCCGCGGAGCGGCTCCTGGCGGCGGCCCGCGAACTGAGGGCTCTCCTGGAACGGAACTGGGGGGAAAATTGGGATTTTGAGGGGGTTTTGGAGGATTTTGGTGAATTTGGGGGAAATTTGAGGGATTTGGGGGGGTTTTAGGGGGTTTTAGGGGCCATTTGGGGGGACAAGAGCGGCCCTCGGAGCGGCTCCCGGCGGCGGCCCGCGAACTGCGGGCTCTCCTGGAACGGAACTGGGGGGAAAATTGGGGATTTTGAGGGGGTTTTTTGGAGGATTTTGGGGAATTTGAGGGTTTGGGGATGATTTGGGGTGGTTTGGGGAGGATTTAGGGGTTTTAGGGGCCATTTTGGGGGGCGCAGGAGCGGCCCGCGGAGCGGCTCCCGACGGCGGCCCGCGAACTGAGGGCTCTCCTGGAACGGAACTGGGGGGAAAATGGGGGATTTTGAGGGGTTTTGGAGGATTTTGGGGGATTTTGGTGGAATTCGAGGGGTTTGGGGATGATTTGGGGTGGCTTGGGGAGGATTTAGGGGGTTTTAGGGGCCATTTTGGGGGGGGCAGGAGCGGCCCGCGGAGCGGCTCCCGGCGGCGGCCCGCGAACTGAGGGCTCTCCTGGAACGGAACTGGGGGGAAAATTGGGGATTTTTGGGGAATTTTGGGGAAATTTGAGGGGTTTGGGGATGATTTCAGGGGGTTTGGGAGTGTTTGAGGGGGATTTTGAGGGCGTTCAGGGGGGATTTGGGTGGATTTTGGGGGGAGGGCATTGGGGGGAAGGAAGGGACAGAACACCCCAAGTTCCTCCCATGGCCCCCAATGTCCCCAGTGATGTCCCCAATGTCCCCAATCCCTCCAATGTGACCACAATGTCCCCAGTGTCCCCTTGCTGTCCTCAGTGTCCCCTCAGTGTTCCCAGTGTCCCCAGTGATGTCCCCAGTGTCCCCAATGTCCCCAAAGTGTCCCCAAAGTGTCCCCTCAGTGTCCCCACTGTCCCCTCGCTGTCCCCAGTGTCCCCAATTCCCCCAATGTCCCCAATGTCCCCCAGTGTCCCCAATGTCCCCAATCCCTCCAATGACCCTAATGTCCCCAGTGTCCCCAATGTCCCCAATGTCCCCAGTGTCCCCCCAGTGTCCCCCCAGTGTCCCCTCGCTGTCCCCAATGTCCCGTGTCCCCTCGATGTCCCTAATGTCCCCAATGTCCCCAGTGTCCCCCCAGTGTCCCCAATGTCCCCAGTGTCCCCTCGCTGTCCCCAGTGTCCCCAATGTCCCCACTGTCCCCTCGCTGTCCCCAATGTCCCCAGTGTCCCCAATGTCCCCCCAGTGTCCCCAGGGCTCACCCACGTCGCTGTCCCGGTGGTTCTTGATGAGCTCCCCCAGCTCAAAGTTCCCGGCGATGACGGCCACCTGTGAGGGGACATTGGGGACAGCGGGGACATTGGGGACAGTGGGGACAGCGGGGACATTGGGGACATTGGGGACAGAGACGGAGATAGACAGGACAGCGGGGGACATTGGGGACAGATGGGACAATGGGGACATTGGGGGACATTGGGGACAGTGGGGACATTGGGGACAGAGACAAAGATAGACAGGACCGCGGGGGACATTGGGGACAGCAGTGGACATTGGGGACAGGAAGGTGATAGCAGGGGACAATGGGGACAGGGACAATGGGGACAGTGAGGACAGGAGGGGACATTGGGGACAATGGGAGGGTTGGGGACATTGGGGACATTGAGGACAATGGAGACATTGAGGACAGGAGGGGACGTGGCGGATGAGAGGGGACAGTGGGAACAATGAGGACAGTGGGGACAGGGAGGGGACAATGGGGACAGGGAGGGGACAGTGAGGACAGAGAGGGGACAATGGCAACAGTGGGGACAGTGGGGACAGGGAGGGGACAGTGGGGACAGAGAGGGGACAATGGCAACAGTGGGGACAGGGAGGGGACAGTGGGGACAGAGAGGACAGGGAGGGGACAGTGGGGACAGAGAGGGGACAATGGGGACAGGGAGGGGACAGGTCCAGGGACAGCAGGGGACAGGAAGGGACGGGGATGGGGATAAAAAGGGGACACAGGGACAAAGATGGGACACTCACATGGGGGGGGTCACCCCCTCCGCAGTGCCCCCAGTGTCCCCAGGGTGTGTCCCCAGTGTCCCCAGTGATGTCCCCAGTGTCCCCAATGATGTCCCCAATGTCCCCAGTGTCCCCAGTGATGTCCCCAATGATGTCCCCAATGATGTCCCCAGTGTCCCCAATGATGTCCCCAATGATGTCCCCAATGTCCCCGGTGTCCCCAGTGTCACCTGGAACGGGGTCTGCCCGCTGTTGTTCTTCACCTCCTTGTTGGCCCCTCGGTACAGGAGGATCCGGGCACAGCTCTCCTGGGAGGGGACACCAATGTCACCGAATGTCACCAAATGGCGCCAAATGGCACCAAATGGCACTGAATGGCATCAAATGGCACTGAATGGCACCAAATGGCACCAACATGGCAGCAATGTGTCATCGATGTGGCACCAATGTGGCACCAAGGTCCCCAATCCCC
>NW_026993725.1:0-10461 GCF_028769735.1 Zonotrichia leucophrys gambelii
CAGGAACCACTGCTCTCTCAAACCAGCCCAACTTGGCACTGGTGCACCTTTCATCTGGGAACCATCCTGCGTATCGTGATTTTCAGGAGCCAGCCGGCCACTCCCAGCCACAGGCCCCGAACACAAACCACGGCCCTTTTCCCTGGAAATAAAACTACCCCCGTTCTGGCTGGCAGATTGCAGGAGCCCTTGCCTCTATCAATCCAGCACGACTCGGCACTGGTGCACCTTTCATCTGGGAACCATCCGCGTATGTGGATTTTCAGGAGCAGCCGGCCACTCCCAGCCACAGGCCCCGAACACAAACCACGGCCCTTTTCCTGGCAAAGAAAACTCCACCCGCCCGTTCTGGCTGGCAGATTGCAGGAGCCACTTCCCTCTACAAACCAGCCCGACTCGACTGTGCCACCTTTCATCTGGGAACCATCCTGCGTTCGTGGATTTTCAGGAGCCAGCCGGCCACTCCCAGCCACAGGCCCCCGAACACAAACCACGGCCCTTTTCCCTGGCAACAAAACTAACCCCCCGCTTCTGGCTGGCAGATTGCAGGAGCCACTTGCCTCTATCAAACCAGCCCGACTCGGCACTGGTGCCACCTTGTCTGGGACCATCTGCGTATTGTGGATTTTCAGGAGCCAGCCGGCCACTCCCAGCCACAGGCCCCAAAAAAACTACGGCCCTTTCCCTGAAAGTAAAACTGACCTGCCCATCATTCTGGCTGGCAATGCAGACCACTTGGTAATATCAAACCAGCCCAACTCGGTACTGGTGCCACCTTTCATCTGGAACCATCCTGCGTATCTGGAATTTCAGGACCAGCCGGCCACTCCAGCCCAGGCCCCCAAACACAAACCACGGCCCTTTTCCTGGAAGTAAAACTGACCTGCCCGTCATCTGGCTGGCAGATTGCAGGAGCCACTTGCCTCTATCAATCCAGCCCGACTCGGCACTGGTGCCACCTTTCATCTGGGAACCATCCTGCGTATCGTGGATTTTCAGGAGCCAGCCGGCCACTCCCAGCCACAGGCCCCCGAACACAAACTACGGCCCTTTTCCCTGGAAGTAAAACTGACCTGCCCGTCATTCTGGCTGGCAGATTGCAGGAGCCACTTGCCTCTATCAATCCAGCCCGACTTGGCACTGGTGCCACCTTTCATCTGGGAACCATCCTGCGTATCGTGGATTTTCAGGAGCCAGCCGGCCACTCCCAGCCACAGGCCCCCGAACAAAAACCACGGCCCTTTTCCCTGGAAGTAAAACTGACCTGCCCATCTTCTGGCTGGCAGATTGCAGGAGCCACTTGCCTCTATCAAACCAGCCCGACATGGCACTGGTGCCACCTTTCATCTGGGAACCATCCTGCGTATCGTGGATTTTCAGGAGCCAGCCGGCCACTCCCAGCCACAGGCCCCCAAACACAAACCACGGCCCTTTCCCTGGAAGTAAAACTGACCTGCCCATCTTCTGCTGGAGATTGCAGGACCACTTGCCCCTTCAAACCAGCCCAACTTGGCACTGGTGCCACCTTTCATCTGGGAACCATCCTGCGTATCGTGGGTTTTCAGGAGCCAGCCGGCCCCTCCCAGCCACAGGCCCCCGAACACAAACACGGCCCTTTTCCCTGGAAGTAAAACTGACCTGCCCGTCATCTGGCTGGCAGATTGCAGGAGCCACTTGCCTCTATCAATCCAGCCCGACTCGGCACTGGTGCCACCTTTCATCTGGGAACCATCCTGCGTATCGTGGATTTTCAGGAGCCAGCCGGCCACTCCCAGCCACAGGCCCCGAACACAAACCACGGCTCCTTTCCCTGGAATTAAAATGGACCTGCCCATCTTCTGGCTGGCAGATTGCAGGAACCACTTGGCTCTCTCAAACCAGCCGAACTTGGCACTGGTGCCACCTTTCATCTGGGAACCATCCTGCGTATCGTGGATTTTCAGGAGCCAGGCGGCCACTCCCAGCCACAGGCCCCCAAACACAAAGTACGGCCCCTTTCCTGGAATTAAAACTGACCTGCCCATCTTCTGGCTGGCAGATTGCAGGAACCACTTGGCTCTTTCAAACCAGCCCGACTTGGCACTGGTGCCACCTTTCATCTGGGAACCATCCTGCGTATCGTGGATTTTCAGGAGCCAGCCGGCCACTCCCAGCCACAGGCCCCCGAACACAAACCACGGCCCTTTTCCCTGAAGTAAAACTGGCCTGCCCGTCATCTGGCTGGCAGATTGCAGGAGCCACTTGCCTCTATCAATCCAGCCCGACTCGGCACTGGTGCCACCTTTCATCTGGGAACCATCCGGCGTATCGTGGATTTTCAGGAGCCAGCCGGCCACTCCCAGCCACAGGCCCCCGAACACAAACCACGGCCCTTTTCCCTGGCAAACAAAACTCACCCGCCCCGTTTCTGGCTGGCAGATTGCAGGAGCCACTTCCCCATAACAAACCAGCCCGACTCGGTACTGGTGCCACGTTTCATCTGGGAACCATCCTGCGTATCGTGGAATTTTCAGGAGCCAGCCGGCCACTCCCAGCCACAGGCCCCCGAACACAAACCACGGCCCTTTTCCCTGGCAAAGAAAACTCACTCGCCCCGCTTCTGGCTGGCAGATTGCAGGAGCCACTTCTCTCTTCATAAACCAGCCCGACTCGACACTGGTGCCACTTTTCATCTGGGAACCATCCTGCGTATCGTGGATTTTCAGGAGCCAGCCGGCCACTCCCAGCCACAGGCCCCCAAACAAATACTACCGCCCTTTTCCCTGGAAGTAAAACTGACCTGCCCGTCATCTGGCTGGCAGATTGCAGGAGCCACTTGCCTCTATTAAACCAGCCGGACTTGGCACTGGTGCCACCTTTCATCTGGGAACCATCCTGCGTATCGTGGATTTTCAGGAGCCAGCCGGCCACTCCCAGCCACAGGCCCCCGAAAAAAACCACGGCCCATTTCCCTGGCAAACAAATCTCACCCGCCCCCTTCTGGCTGGCAGATTGCAGGAGCCACTTCCCCATATCAAACCAGCCCGAACTCGAGCACTGGTGCCACCTTTCATCTGGGAACCATCCTGCGTATCGTGGATTTTCAGGAACCAGCTGGCCACTCCCAGCCATAGGCCCCCAAACAAAAACTACAGCCCTTTTCCCTGGAAGTAAAACTGACCTGCCCATCATCTGGCTGGCACATTGCAGCAGCCACTTGGTAATATCAAACCTGTCCAACTCGGCACTGGTGCCACCTTTCATCTTGGAACCATCCTGCATATCGTGGATTTTCAGGAGCCAGCCGGCCACTCCCAGCCACAAGACCCCGAACACAAACCACGGCCCTTTTGCCTGGCAAACAAAACTTACCCACCGCGCTTCTGGCTGGCAGATTGCAGGAGCCACTTGCCTCTATCATACCAGCCAGACTCGACACTGGTACCACCTTTCATCGGGGAACCATCCTGCGTATCGTGGATTTTCAGGAGCCAGCCGGCCACTCCCAGCCACAGGCCCCCGAACACAAACCACGGCCCTTTTCCCTGGAAGTAAAACTGACCTGCCCATCATCTGGCTGGCAGATTGCAGGAGCCACTTGCCTCTATCAAACCAGCCCGACTTGGCAGCGCTGCCACCTTTCATCTGGGAACCATCCTGCGTATCGTGGATTTTCAGGAGGCAGCCGGCCACTCCCGGCCACAGGTCCTCAAACAAATACTACGGCCCTTTTCCCTGGAAGTAAAACTGACCTGCCCATCATCTGGCTGGCAGATTGCACGAGCCACATGGTATTATCAAACCACCCCGACTCGGCACTGGTGCCACCTTTCATCTGGGAACCATCCTGCGTATCGTGGATTTTCAGGAACCAGCTGGCCACTCCCAGCCATAGGCCCCCAAACAAAAACTACAGCCCTTTTCCCTGGAAGTAAAACTGACCTGCCCGTCATCTGGCTGGCAGATTTCTGGATCCACTTGCCTCTATCAATCCAGCCCGACTCGGCACTGGTGCCACCTTTCATCTGGGAACCATCCTGCGTATCGTGGATTTTCACGAGCCGACCGGCCACTCCCAGCCACAGGCCCCCGAACACAAACCACGGCCCTTTTCCCTGGCCAAGAAAACTCACCCGCCCCGCTTCTGGCTGGCAGATTGCAGGAGCCACTTGACTCTAACAAACCAGCCCGACTCGACACTGGTGCCACCTTTCATCTGGGAACCATTCTGCGTATCGTGGATTTTCAGGAGCCAGCCGGCCCCTCCCAGCCACAGGACCCAAACACAAAGTATGGCCCCTTTCCCTTGAATTAAAACTGACCTGCCCATCTTCTGGCTGGCAGATTGCAGGAACCACTTGGCTCTGTCAAAGTAGCCCGACTTGGCACTGGTGCCACCTTTCATCTGGGAACCATCCTGCGTATCGTGGATTTTCAGGAGCCAGCCGGCCACTCCCAGCCACAGGCCCCCGAACACAAACCACGGCCCTTTTCCCTGGCAAACAAAACTCACCCGCCCCGCTTCTGGCTGGCAGATTGCAGGAGCCACTTCCCTCTATCAAACCAGCCTGACTGGGCACTGGTGCCACCTTTCATCTGGGAACCACACTGTGCATCGTGGATTTTCAGGAGCCAGGCAGCCACTCCCAGCCACAGGCCCCCAAACACAAACCACGGCCCTTTTCCCTGGAAGTAAAACTGACCTGCCCGTCATCTGGCTGGCAGATTGCAGGAGCCACTTGGTATTATCAAACCACCCCGACTCGGCACTGGTGCCACCTTTCATCTGGGAACCATCCTGCGTATCGTGGATTTTCAGGAGCCAGCCGGCCACTCCCAGCCACAGGCCCCCAAACACAAACCACGGCCCTTTTCCCTGGAAGTAAAACTGACCTGCCCGTCATCTGGCTGGCAGATTGCAGGAGCCACTTGCCTCTATCAATCCAGCCCGACTCGGCACTGGTGCCACCTTTCATCTGGGAACCATCCTGCGTATCGTGGATTTTCAGGAACCAGCTGGCCACTCCCAGCCATAGGCCCCCAAACACAAACTACAGCCCTTTTCCCTGAAGTAAAACTGACCTGCCCATCATCTGGCTGGCACATTGCAGCAGCCACTTGGTAATATCAAACCAGCCCGACTTGGCACTGGTGCCACCTTTCATCTGGGAACCATCCTGCGTATCGTGGATTTTCAGGAGCCAGCCGGCCACTCCCAGCCACAGGCCCCCAAACACAAAGTACGGCCCCTTTCCCTGGAATTAAAATGGACCTGCCCATCTTCTGGCTGGCAGATTGCAGGAACCACTTGGCTCTCTCAAACCAGCCCAACTAGGCACTGGTGCCACCTTTCATCTGGGAACCATCCTGCGTATCGTGGATTTTCAGGAGCCAGCCGGCCACTCCCAGCCACAGGCCCCCGAACACAAACCACGGCCCTTTTCCCTGGCAAACAAAACTCACCCGCCCCGCTTCTGGCTGGCAGATTGCAGGAGCCACTTCCCTCTATGAAACCAGCCTGACTGGGCACTGGTGCCACCTTTCATCTGGGAAGCACCCTGTGCATCGTGGATTTTCAGGAGCCAGGCGGCCACTCCCAGCCACAGGCCCCCAAACACAAACCACGGCCCTTTTCCCTGGCAAACAAAACTCACCCGCCCCGCTTCTGGCTGGCAGATTGCAGGAGACACTTCCCTCTATCAAACCAGCCCCACTCGGTATTGGTGCCACCTTTCATCTGGGAACCATCCTGCGCATCGTGGATTTTCAGGAGCCAGGCGGCCACTCCCAGCCACAGGCCCCCAAACATACACTACGCCCCCTTTCCCTGGAATTAAAACTGACCTGCCCATCTTCTGGCTGGCAGATTGCAGGAGCCACTTCCCCATATCAATCCAGCCCGACTCGACAGTGGTGCCACCTTTCATCTGGGAACCATCCTGCGTATCGTGGATTTTCAGGAGCCAGCCGGCCACTCCCAGCCACAGGCCCCCGAACACAAACCACGGCCCTTTTCCCTGGAAGTAAAACTGACCTGCCCGTCATCTGGCTTGCAGATTGCAGGAGCCACTTGCCTCTATCAATCCAGCCCGACTTGGCAATGGTGCCACCTTTCATCTGGGAACCATCCTGCGTATCGTGGATTTTCAGGGGCCAGCCGGCCACTGCCAGCCACAGGCCCCCAAACACAAACCACGGCCCTTTTCCCTGGAAGTAAAACTGACCTGCCCATCATCTGGCCGGCAGATTGCAGGAGCCACTTGCCTCTATCAATCCAGCCCGACTCAGCACTGGTGCCACCTTTCATCTGGGAACCATCCTGCGTATCGTGGATTTTCAGGAGCCAGCCGGCCACTCCCAGCCACAGGCCCCCGAACACAAACCACGGCCCTTTTCCCTGGCAAACAAAACTCAACCGCCCCGTTTCTGGCTGGCAGATTGCAGGAGCCACTTCCCCATATCAAACCAGCTCGACTCGGTACTGGTGCCACCTTTCATCTGGGAACCATCCTGCGTATCGTGGATTTTCAGGAGCCAGCCGGCCACTCCCAGCCACAGGACCCCGAACACAAACCACGGCACTTTTCCCTGGCAAACAAAACTGACCTGCCCGTCATCTGGCTGGCAGATTGCAGGAGCCACTTGCCTCTATCAATCCAGCCCGACTCAGCACTGGTCCCACCTTTCATCTGGGAACCATCCGGCGTATTGTGGATTTTCAGGAGCCAGCCGGCCACTCCCAGCCACAGGTCCCCAAACAAATACTACGGCCCTTTTCCTGGGAAATAAAACTGACCTGCCCATCATCTGGCTGGCATATTGCACGAGCCACTTGGTATTATCAAACCACCCCGACTCGGCACTGGTGCCACCTTTCATCTGGGAACCATCCTGCGTATCGTGGATTTTCAGGAGCCAGCCGGCCACTCCCAGCCACAGGTCCCCAAACAAATACTACGGCCCTTTTCCCTGGAAGTAAAACTGACCTGCCCGTCATCTGGCTGGCATATTGCACGAGCCACTTGGTATTATTAAACCACCCCGACTCGGCACTGGTGCCACCTTTCATCTGGGAACCATCCTGCGTATCGTGGATTTTCAGGAGCCAGCCGGCCACTCCCAGCCACAGGTCCCCAAACAAATACTACGGCCCTTTTCCCTGGAAGTAAAACTGACCTGCCCGTCATCTGGCTGGCAGATTGCAGGAGCCACTTGCCTCTATCAATCCAGCCCGACTCGGCACTGGTGCCACCTTTCATCTGGGAACCATCCTGCGTATCGTGGATTTTCAGGAGCCAGCTGGCCACTCCCAGCCACAGGCCCCCAAACATACACTACGACCCCTTTCCCTGGAATTAAAACTGACCTGCCCATCTTCTGGCTGGCAGATTGCAGGAGCCACTTCCCCATATCAATCCAGCCCGACTCGGCACTGGTGCCACCTTTCATCTGGGAACCATCCTGCGTATCGTGGATTTTCAGGAGCCAGCCGGCCACTCCCAGCCACAGGCCCCCGAACACAAACCACGGCCTTTTTCCCTGGCAAACAAAACTCACCCGCCCGTTTCTGGCTGGCAGATTGCAGGAGCCACTTCCCCATATCAAACCAGCCCGACTCGGTACTGGTGCCACCTTTCATCTGGGAACCATCCTGCGTATCGTGGATTTTCAGGAGCCAGCCGGCCACTCCCAGCCACAGGCCCCCAAACACAAACCACGGCCCTTTTCCCTGGAAATAAAACTGACCTGCCCGTCATCTGGCTGGCAGATTGCAGGAGCCACTTGCCTCTATCAATTAAGCCCGACGCAGCACTGGTGCCACCTTTCATCTGGGAACCATCCTGCGTATTGTGGATTTTCAGGAGCCAGCCGGCCACTCC
Source organism: Zonotrichia leucophrys gambelii (assembly GCF_028769735.1). Lineage (NCBI taxonomy): Eukaryota > Metazoa > Chordata > Aves > Passeriformes > Passerellidae > Zonotrichia > Zonotrichia leucophrys. The sequence continues at coordinate 7,860 of NW_026993725.1, forward strand.
CAGCCACAGGCCCCCGAACACAAACCACGGCCCTTTTCCCTGGCAAACAAAACTCACCCGCCCCGCTTCTGGCTGGCAGATTGCAGGAGCCACTTTCCCATATCAAACCAGCCTGACTCGGCACTGGTGCCACCTTTCATCTGGGAACCATCCTGCGTATCGTGGATTTTCAGGAGCCAGCCGGCCACTCCCAGCCACAGGCCCCCAAACACAAAATACGGCCCCTTTCCCTGGAATTAAAACTGACCTGCCCATCTTCTGGCTGGCAGATTGCAGGAACCACTTGGCTCTATCAAACCAGCCCAACTTGGCACTGGTGCCACTTTTCATCTGGGAACCATCCTGCGTATCGTGGATTTTCAGGAGCCAGCCGGCCACTCCCAGCCACAGGCCCCCAAACACAAACCACGGCCCTTTTCCCTGGAAGTAAAACTGACCTGCCCGTCATCTGGCTGGCAGATTGCAGGAGCCACTTGCCTCTATCAATCCAGCCCGACTCAGCACTGGTGCCACCTTTCATCTGGGAACCATCCTGCGTATCGTGGATTTTCAGGAGCCAGCCGGCCACTCCCAGCCACAGGTCCCCAAACAAATACTACGGCCCTTTTCCCTGGAAGTAAAACTGACCTGCCCATCATCTGGCTGGCATATTGCACGAGCCACTTGGTATTATCAAACCACCCAGACTCGGCACTGGTGCCACCTTTCATCTGGGAACCATCCTGCGTATTGTGGATTTTCAGGAGCCAGCCGGCCACTCCCAGCCACAGGTCCCCAAACAAATACTACGGCCCTTTTCCCTGGAAGTAAAACTGACCTGCCCGTCATCTGGCTGGCAGATTGCAGGAGCCACTTGCCTCTATCAATCCAGCCCGACTCGGCACTGGTGCCACCTTTCATCTGGGAACCATCCTGCGTATCGTGGATTTTCAGGAGCCAGCCCGGCCACCCAGCCCCAGGCCCCCGAACACAAACCCCGGCCCTTTTTCCCCGGCAAAGAAAACTCACCCCCCCGCTTCTGGCTGGCGATTGCAGGAGCCCCCTTTCCCATATCAAATCAGCCTGACTCGGCACTGGTGCCACCTTTCATCTGGGAACCATCCTGCGTAATCGTGGATTTTCAGGAGCCAGCCGCCACTCCCGCCACAGGCCCCCGAACACGAACCACGGCCCTTTTCCCTGGCAAACAAAATTAACCCACCCCCTTCTGGCTGGAAGATTGCAGGAGCCACTTCCCTCTATCAAACCAGCCCGACTCGGCACGGTGCCACCTCTCATCTGGGAACCATCCTGCGTATCGTGGATTTTCAGGAGCCGCCGGCCACTCCCAGCCACAGGCCCCCAAACACAAAGTACGGGCCCCCTTTTCCCCGAATTAAAACTGAGGTGCCCATCTTCTGGCTGGCAGATTGCAGGAACCACTTGGCTCTATAAACCAGCCCAACTTGGCACTGTGCCACTTTTCATCTGGGAACCATCCTGCGTATCGTGGATTTTAAAAGGGGCCAGCCGGCCACTCCACCACAGCCCCCGAACACAAACCACGGCCTTTTTTCCGTGGGAAACAAAAATCACCCGCCCCCTTTCTGGCGCCAGATTGCAGGGGCCATTCCCCCCTATCAAACCCGCCCACCGGTACTGGGCCCCTTTCATCTGGGAACCCCCTGCGTATCTGGATTTTTTAGGAGCCAGGCGGCCCCTCCCCCGCCAAGCCCCAAAAACAAAACCCCGGCCCTTTTCCCCGGAAGTAAAACTGACCTGCCCTCTCTGGTGGCAGATTGCAGGAGCCACTTGCCTCTATAATCCAGCCCGAACCCGCACTGGTGCCACCCTTTCATCTGGGAAACCTCCCGGTATCGGGATTTTAGGAGCCCCCCGGCCCCCTCCCCCAAGGTCCCAAAAAAAATACACGGCCCTTTTCCCCGGGAAATAAAACGCCCTGCCCTCACTGGTGGCAATTTCAGGACCACTTGCCCCTTTTCAATCCAGCCCGACTCGCCTGGTGCCACCTTTCATTGGGGAACCATCCGCGATTGTGGGTTTTCAGGGGCCGCCGGCCCCTCCCGCCACAGGCCCCCAACACAAAACCCCCCCTTTTCCCTGGAAACAAAACACCCGCCCCGCTTTTGGCGGGGATTGCAGGAGCCACTTCCCCCATGAAACCAGCCTGACTGGGGACGGGCCCCTTTTTCTGGGAAACACCCTGTGCATCGGGATTTTTTAGGGGGCCAGGCGGCCCCCCCCACAGGCCCCCAAAAACAAAACCACGGCCCTTTTCCCCGGCAAACAAAATCACCCGCCCCCTTCTGGCTGGCAGATTGCGGAACACTTCCCTCTATCAAACCCCCCCCAACTCGGTATTGGCCACCTTATTGGGAACCATCCCTGCGCATCGTGGATTTTTAGGACCAGGGGGCCCCTGCCCCCCAGAGCCCCAAACACCACTCGACCCCATTCCCGGAAATTAAAACTGACCTCCATCTTTTGGCTGGCAGATTGCAGGAGCCCTTCCCCATTCAATCCAGCCCGACTCGACGTGGGGCCACCTTTTATCGGGAACCATCCTGGTATCGGGATTTTCGGACCACCGGCCCCTCCCCGA
>NW_026993726.1:0-10455 GCF_028769735.1 Zonotrichia leucophrys gambelii
GCCAGCCAGAAGCAGGGCGGGTGAGTTTTGTTTTGCCAGGGAATGGGGCCGTGGTTATTTTCGGGGCCTGTGGCTGGGAGTCGCCGGCTGGCTCCTGAAAATCCACGATACGCAGGATGGTTCCCAGATGAAAGGTGGCACCAGTGCCAAGTTGGGCGGGTTTGAGAGAGCCAAGTGGTTCCTGCAATCTGCCAGCCAGAAGATGGGCAGGTCAGTTTTAATTCCAGGGAAAGGGGCCGTAGTGTGTGTTTGGGGCCTGTGGCTGGGAGTGGCCGGCTGGCTCCTGAAATCCACGATGCGCAGGATGGTTCCCAGATGAAAGGTGGCACCAGTGCCAAGTTGGGCTGGTTTGAGAGAGCCAAGTGGTTCCTGCAATCTGCCGCCAGAAGATGGCAAGTCAATTTTACATCCAGGGAAAGGGGCCGTAGTTTGTGTTTAGGGGCCTGTGGCTGGGAGTGGCCGGCTGGCTACTGAAAATCCACGATACGCAGATGGTTCCCAGATGAAAGGTGGCACCAGTGTCGAGTGGGTGGATTGATAGAGCAAGTGGATCCTGCAATCTGCCAGCCAGAAGACGGGCAGGTCAGTTTTAATTCCAGGGAAAGGGGCCGTACTTTGTGTTCGGGGGCCTGTGGCTGGGAGTGGCCGGCTGGCTCCTGAAAATCCACGATACGCAGGATGGTTCCCAGATGAAAGGTGGCACCAGTGCCAAGTTGGGCTGGTTTGAGAGAGCAAGTGGTTCCTGCAATCTGCCAGCCAGAAGATGGGCAGGTCAGTTTTAATTCCAGGAAAGGGGCCGTGTTTTTTCGGGGGCCTGTGGCTGGGAGTGGCCGGCTGGCTCCTGAAAATCCACGATACGCAGGATGGTTCCCAGATGAAAGGTGGCACCAGTGGTGAGTCGGGTCTGGATTGATAGGCAAGTGCTCCTGCAATCTGCCAGCCAGAAGCGGGGGAGGTCAGGTATTTGGTTTGCCAGGGAAATTGGGCCTGTGGTTAGTGGTCGGTGGCGAACCCGTCCGGTGGTTGGCGTGGAAGCTGGCCCTGAAATTGCACGTTAGCAGATGGTTCCATGCAATCCAGGCGGCACCATTGGCAAGTCGGGTGGTTGATAGGGCAAGGGCTCCTGCAATCTGCCAGCCTAGATGACGGCGGGTCAGGTTTGTTCCAGGGAAAAGGGCCGTAGTTTGTGTCGGGGCCATGGCTGGAGAGTGGCAGGTGGCTCCTGAAAATCACGGATACGCAGGATGGTTCCCATGAAAGGTGGCCCCTGTCGAGTCGGGCTGGATTTTATTAGGGGAAGTGGACTCTGCTAATCGCCGGCCAGAAGATGGCGGTCGTTTATAATTCCAGGAAAGGGGCGTAGTGATGTTTCGGCCTGTGGCTGGAGTGGCCGCCTGGCTCCTGAAAATCCAGATGCGCAAGATGGTTCCCTGAATGAAAGCGCACCAATACCGGAGTGCGGCTGGTTTGATCAGGGAAGTGGCTCCTGCATCTTTCGCCAGAGCGGGGCGGGTGACTTTGGTTTGCCAGGAAAAGGGCCGTGATTTGATGGTTCGGTGGCCCTGTGGCAAAGGGTGGCCGCTGGTCCTGAAAATCCAGATACGCAGGATGGTTCCAGTGCAAAGGTGTGCCCATGCCAAGTGGGCTGGTTTAGATTGCCAGGTGGGTCCTGCAATTGCAGCAGGATAGTGGCTGGTAGTTTTGTTGCCATGAAAAAGGGCCGTCAGTTGTGTTCTGGGCCAGGGTGGAAGTGGCCAGTGGCTGGCTGAAAATCCACGTACGTCAGAAAGGCTCCAGATGAAAGGTGGCACAGTGCCGAGTCGGGCTGGTTTGATATGGAGAAGTGGCTCCTGCAATCTGCCAGCCAGAAGCAGGGTGGGTGAGTTTTGTTTGCCAGGGAAAGGGCCGTGGTTTGTTTCGGGGGCCTGTGGCTGGGAGTGGCCGGCTGGCTCCTGAAAATCCACGATACGCGGATGGTTCCCAGATGAAAGGTGGCACCAGTGCCAAGTCGGGCTGGTTTGAGAGAGCCAAGTGGTTCCTGCAATCTGCCAGCCAGAAGATGGGCAGGTCAGTTTTAATTCCAGGGAAAGGGGCCGTAGTTGTGTTTGGGGCCTGTGGCTGGGAGTGGCCGGCTGGCTCCTGAAAATCCACGATACGCAGGAATGGTCCCAGATGAAAGGTGGCACCAGTGCTCGAGTCGGGCTGGTTTGATAGAGGTAAGTGGCTCCTGCAATCTGCCGCCAGAAGCGGGGGGTAGTTTTGATTTGCCAGGGAAAAGGGCCGTGGTTTGTGTTTCGGGGGCCTGTGGCTGGGAGTGGCCGGCTGGCTCCTGAAAATCCACGATACGCTGGATGGCTCCCAGATGAAAGGTGGCACCAGTGCCGAGTCGGGCTGGTTTGATATGGGGAAGTGGCTCCTGCAATCTGCCAGCCAGAAGCAGGGCGGGTGAGTTTTGTCTGCCAGGGAAATGGGCCGTGGTTATTTTCGGGGGCCTGTGGCTGGGAGTGGCCGGCTGGCTCCTGAAAATCCACGATACGCAGGATGGTTCCAGATGAAAGGTGGCACCAGTGCCAAGTTGGGCTGGTTTGAGAGAGCCAAGTGGTTCCTGCAATCTGCCAGCCAGAAGATGGGCAGGTCAGTTTTAATTCCAGGGAAAGGGGCCCTAGTGTGTGTTTGGGGGCCTGTGGCTGGGAGTGGCCGGCTGGCTCCTGAAAATCCACGATACGCAGGATGGTTCCCAGATGAAAGGTGGCACCAGTGCCAAGTTGGGCTGGTTTGAGAGAGCCAAGTGGTTCCTGCAATCTGCCAGCCAGAAGATGGGCAAGTCAATTTTACTTCCAGGGAAAGGGGCCGTAGTTGGTGTTTCGGGGCCTGTGGCTGGGAGTGGCCGGCTGGCTCCTGAAAATCCACGATACGCAGATGGCTCCCAGATGAAAGGTGGCACCAGTGTCGAGTCGGGCTGGTTTGTTAGAGTCAAGTGGCTCCTGCAATCTTCCAGCCAGAAGCGGGGTGGGTTAGTTTTGTTTGCCAGGGAAAAGGGCCGTGGTTTGTGTTCGGGGGCCTGTGGCTGGGAGTGGCCGGCTGGCTCCTGAAAATCCACGATACGCTGGATGGCTCCCAGATGAAAGGTGGCACCAGTGCCGAGTCGGGCTGGTTTGATATGGGGAAGTGGCTCCTGCAATCTGCCAGCCAGAAGCAGGGCGGGTGAGTTTTGTTTGCCAGGGAAATGGGCCGTGGTTATTTTCGGGGGCCTGTGGCTGGGAGTGGCCGGCTGGCTCCTGAAAATCCACGATACGCAGGATGGTTCCCAGATGAAAGGTGGCACCAGTGCCAAGTTGGGCTGGTTTGAGAGAGCCAAGTGGTTCCTGCAATCTGCCAGCCAGAAGAGGGCAGGTCAGTTTTAATTCCAGGGAAAGGGCCTAGTGTGTGTTTGGGGGCCTGTGGTGGGAGTGGCGCTGGCTCCTGAAAATCCACGATACGCAGGATGGTTCCCAGTGAAAGGTGGCACCAGTGCCAAGTGGGCTGGTTTGAGAGAGCCAAGTGGTTCCTGCAATCTGCCAGCCAGAAGAGGGCAAGTCATTTTACTTCCAGGGAAAGGGCCGTAGTTTTGTTTGGGCCTGTGGCTGGGAGTGGCCGGCTGGCTCCTGAAAATCCACGATACGCAGGATGGTTCCCAGATGAAAGGTGGCACCAGTGTCGAGTCGGGCTGGTTGTAGAGAGCCAAGTGGTTCCTGCAATCTGCCAGCCAGAAGATGGGCAGGTCAGTTTTAATTCAGGGAAAGGGCCGTGTGTGTTTCGGGGGCCTGTGGCTGGGAGTGGCCGGCTGGCTCCTGAAAATCCACGATACGCAGGATGGTTCCCAGATGAAAGGTGGCACCAGTGCCGAGTCGGGCTGGTTTGAAGAGGCAAGTGGCTCCTGCAATCTTCCAGCCAGAAGTGGGCAGGTCAATTTTACTTCCAGGGAAAAGGGCCGTGGTTTGTGTTTCGGGGCCTGTGGTGGGAGTGGCCGGCTGGCTCCTGAAAATCCACGATACGCAGGATGGTTCCCAGATGAAAGTGGCACCAGTGCCAGTGGGCTGGTTTGATATGAGGCAAGTGGCTCCTGCAATCTGCCAGCCAGAAGCGGGGCGGGAGTTTTTTTGCCAGGGAAAAGGGCCGTGGTTTGTGTTCGGGGGCCTGTGGCTGGGAGTGGCCGGCTGGCCCTGAAAATCCACGATACGCAGGATGGTTCCAGATGAAAAGTGGCACCAGTGCCAAGTCGGGCTGGTTGATAGAGGCAAGTGGCTCCTGCAATCTGCCAGCAAGAAGATGGGCAGGTCGTTTTAATTCCAGGGAAAAGGGGCCGTGTTGTGTTTGGGGGCCTGTGGCTGGAGTGGCCGGCTGGCTCCTGAAAATCCACGATCGCAGGATGGTTCCCAGATGAAAGGTGGCACCAGTGCCAGTCAGGGCTGGTTTGATAGAGCAGTGGCTCCTGCAATCTGCCAGCAAAGGGGGGGTATTTTGTTTGCAGGGAAAAGGGCCGTGGTTTGTTTCGGGGGCTGTGGGTGGGAGTGGCCGGCTGGCTCCTGAAAATCCAGGATACGCAGGATGGTTCCCAGATGAAAGTGGCACCAGTGTCGAAGTCGGGCTGGTTTGATAGGCAAGTGGCTCTGCAATCTGCCGCCAGAGAGGGGCGGGTCAGTTTTGTTGCCAGGGAAAAGGGCCGTGGTTGTATTCGGGGGCTTGTGCGGGAGTGGCCGGCTGGCTCCTGAAAATCCAGATACGCGGATGGTTCCCAATGAAAGGTGGACCAGTGCCAAGTGGGCTGGTTTGATAGGGAAGTGGCTCTGCAATCTGCCGCCAGACGGGGCGGGTAAGTTTTGTTTGCCAGGGAAAAGGGCCGTAGTTTTGTTTGGGGCTTGTGGCGGGAGTGGCCGGCTGGCTCCTGAAAATCCACGATACCAGGATGGTCCCAGAGAAAGGTGGCACCAGTGCCAAGTGGGCTGGTTTGATAGAGGGAAGTGGCTCCTGCAATCTGCGCCAGAAGTGGGAGGTAGTTTTATTCCAGGGAAAAGGGCGTAGTTTTGTTTGGGGCTGTGGCTGGGAGTGGCGGCTGGCTCCTGAAAATCCACGATACCAGGATGGTTCCCAGTGAAAGGTGGCACCAGTGCCAAGTTGGGCTGGTTTGAGAGAGCCAAGTGGTTCCTGCAATCTGCAGCCAGAGATGGGCAGGTAAGTTTTAATTGCCAGGGAAAGGGGCGTAGTGTGTGTTCGGGGCCTGTGGCTGGGAGTGGCCGGCTGGCTCCTGAAAATCCACGATACGCAGGATGGTTCCCAGATGAAAGGTGGCACCAGTGCCAGTTGGGCTGGTTTGAGAGAGCCAAGTGGTTCCTGCAATCTGCCAGCCAGAAGATGGGCAAGTCAATTTTACTTCCAGGGAAAGGGGCCGTAGTTTGTGTTTCGGGGCCTGTGGCTGGGAGTGGCCGGCTGGCCCATGAAAATCCACGATACGCAGAATGGTTCCCAGATGAAAAGTGGCACCAGTGTCGAGTCGGGCTGGTTTGATAGAGGCAAGTGGCTCCTGCAATCTGCCAGCCAGAAGCGGGGCGGGTGAGTTTTTTTTGCCAGGGAAAAGGGCCGTGGTTTGTGTTCGGGGCCTGTGGCTGGGAGTGGCCGGCTGGCTCCTGAAAATCCACGATACGCAGGATGGTTCCCAGATGAAAGGTGGCACAAGTGCTGAGTCGGCTGGATTGATAGAGGCAAGTGGCTCCTGCAATCTGCCGGCCAGATGATGGGCAGGTCAGTTTTAATTCCAGGGAAAGGGCCGTGGTTTGTGTTTGGGGCCTGTGGCTGGGAGTGGCCGGCTGGCTCCTGAAAATCCACGATACGCAGGATGGTTCCCAGATGAAAGGTGGCACCAGTGCCAAGTTGGGCTGGTTTGAGAGAGCCAAGTGGTTCCTGCAATCTGCCAGCCAGAAGATGGGCAAGGTCAGTTTTATTCCAGGAATAGGGCCGTAGTTTGTGTTCGGGGGCCTGTGGCTGGGAGTGGCCGGCTGGCTCCTGAAAATCCACGATACGCAGAATGGTTCCCAGATGAAAGGTGGCACCAGTGTCGAGTGGGCTGGATTGATAGGGGAAGTGGCTCCTGCAATCTGCCAGCCACAAGCGGGGGGTGAGTTTTGTTTGCCAGGGAAAGGGCCGTGGTTATGTTCGGGGCCTGTGGCTGGGAGTGGCCGGCTGGCTCCTGAAAATCCACGATACGCAGGATGGTTCCCAGATGAAAGGTGGCACCAGTGCCAAGTGGGCTGGTTTCAGAGCCAAGTGGTTCCTGCAATCTGCCAGCCAGAAGATGGCAGGTCAGTTTTAATTCCAGGGAAAGGGGCCCTAGTTTGTGTTTGGGGACCTGTGGCTGGAGTGGCCGGCTGGCTCCTGAAAATCCACGATACGCAGGATGGTTCCCAGATGAAAGGTGGCACCAGTGCCAAGTCGGGCTGGATTGATAGAGGAAGTGGCTCCTGCAATCTGCCAGCAAGAAAATGGGCAGGTCAGTTTTTATTCCAGGGAAAAGGGCCGTGGTTTGTGTTCGGGGCCAGTGGCTGGGAGTGGCCGGCTGGCTCCTGAAAATCCACGATGCACATGGTGGCTCCCAGATGAAAGGTGGCACCAGGTCCGAGTCAGGCTTGTTTGAGAGAGGGAAGTGGCTCCTGCAATCTGCCAGCCAGAAGGGGGGCGGGTGAGTTTTGTTTGCCAGGGAAAAGGGCCGTGGTTTGTGTTCGGGGGGGGGGGGGGGGGGGGGGGGGGGGGGGGGGGGGGGGGGGGGGGGGGGGGGGGGGGGGGGGGGGGGGGGGGGGGGGGGGGGGGGGGGGGGGGGGGGGGGGGGGGGGGGGGGGGGGGGGGGGGGGGGGGGGGGGGGGGGGGGGGGGGGGGGGGGGGGGGGGGGGGGGGGGGGGGGGGGGGGGGGGGGGGGGGGGGGGGGGGGGGGGGGGGGGGGGGGGGGGGGGGGGGGGGGGGTGAAAGTGGCACCAGTGCCGAGTTGGGCTGGTTTGAGAGAGCCAAGTGGTTCCTGCAATCTGCCAGCCAGAAGATGGGCAGTCAATTTTACTTCCAGGGAAAGGGGCCGTAGTTTGTGTTTCGGGGCCTGTGGTTGGGAGTGGCCGGCTGGCCCATGAAAATCCACGATACGCAGAATGGTTCCCAGATGAAAGGTGGCACCAGTGCCGAGTCGGGCTGGTTTGATATTGGGAAGTGGCTCCTGCAATCTGCCAGCCAGAAGCGGGGCGGGTGAGTTTTTTTTGCCAGGGAAAAGGGCCGTGGTTTGTGTTCGGGGGCCTGTGGCTGGGAGTGGCCGGCTGGCCATGAAAATCCACGATACGCAGGATGGTTCTCAGATGAAAGGTGGCACCAGTGCCGAGTCGGGCTGGATTGATAGAGGCAAGTGGCTCCTGCAATCTGCCAGCAAGAAAATGGGCAGGTCAGTTTTACTTCCAGGGAAAAGGGGCCGTAGTTTGTGTTTGGGGGCCAGTGGCTGGGAGTAGCCGGCTGGCTCCTGAAAATCCACGATGCACAGGGTTCTTCCCAGATGAAAGGTGGCACCAGTGCCCAGTCAGGCTGGTTTGATAGAGGGACGTGGCTCCTGCAATCTGCCGGGCAAAAACGGGGCGGGTGAATTTTGTTTGCCAGGGAAAAGGGCCGTGTTTGTATTCGGTGGGCTGTGTCTGGAGTGGCCGGCTGGCTCCTGAAAATCCAGGATACGCAGGATGGTTCCCAGATGAAAGGTGGCACCAGTGCCAAGTTGGACAGGTTTGATATTACCAAGTGGCTGCTGCAATCTGCCAGCCAGATGATGGGCAGGTCAGTTTTACTTCCAGGGAAAAGGGCCGTAGATTATTTTTGGGGACTTGTGGCCGGGAGTGGCCGGCTGGCCCCTGAAAATCCACAATACCCTGGATGGCTCCCAGACCCAAGGTGGTACCTGTGCCAAGTCGGGCTGGTTTGATAGAGGCAAGTGGCTCCTGCAATCTGCCTGCCAGAAGCGGGGTGGGTAAGTTTTGTTTGCCAGGGAAAAGGGGCGTAGTTTGTGTTTGGGGGCCTGTGGCTGGGAGTGGCCGGCTGGCTCCTGAAAATCCACGATACGCAGGATGGTTCCCAGATGAAAGGTGGCACCAGTGCCAAGTTGGGCTGGTTTGAGAGAGCCAAGTGGTTCCTGCAATCTGGCAGCCAGAAGATGGGCAGGTCAGTTTTAATTCCAGGAAAAGGGGCCGTAGTGTGTGTTTGGGGGCCTGTGGCTGGGAGTGGCCGGCTGGCTCCTGAAAATCCACGATACGCAGGATGGTTCCCAGATGAAAGGTGGCACCAGTGCCAAGTTGGGCTGGTTTGAGAGAGCCAAGTGGTTCCTGCAATCTGCCAGCCAGGAGATGGGCAAGTCAATTTTACTTCCAGGGAAAGGGGCCGTAGTTTGTGTTTCGGGGCCTGTGGCTGGGAGTGGCCGGCTGGCCCATGAAAATCCACGATACGCAGAATGGTTCCCAGATGAAAAGTGGCACCAGTGTCGAGTCGGGCTGGTTTGATAGAGGCAAGTGGCTCCTGCAATCTGCCAGCCAGAAGCGGGGCGGGTGAGTTTTGTTTGCCAGGGAAAAGGGCCGTGGTTTGTGTTCGGGTGCCTGTGGCTGGGAGTGGCCGGCTGGCTCCTGAAAATCCACGATACGCAGGATGGTTCTCAGATGAAAGGTGGCACAAGTGCTGAGTCGGGCTGGATTGATAGAGGCAAGTGGCTCCTGCAATCTGCCGGCCAGATGATGGGCAGGTCAGTTTTACTTCCAGGGAAAAGGGCCGTGGTTTGTGTTTGGGGGCCTGTGGCGGGGAGTGGCCGGCTGGCTCCTGAAAATCCACGATACGCAGGATGGTTCCCAGATGAAAGGTGGCACCAGTGCCAAGTTGGGCTGGTTTGAGAGAGCCAAGTGGTTCCTGCAATCTGCCAGCCAGAAGATGGGCAGGTCAGTTTTAATTCCAGGAATAGGGGCCGTAGTTTGTGTTCGGGGGCCTGTGGCTGGGAGTGGCCGGCTGGCTCCTGAAAATCCACGATACGCAGAATGGTTCCCAGATGAAAGGTGGCACCAGTGTCGAGTTGGGCTGGATTGATATGGGGAAGTGGCTCCTGCAATCTGCCAGCCAGAAGCGGGGCGGGTGAGTTTTGTTTGCCAGGGAAATGGGCCGTGGTTATTTTCGGGGGCCTGTGGCTGGGAGTGGCCGGCTGGCTCCTGAAAATCCACGATACGCAGGATGGTTCCCAGATGAAAGGTGGCACCAGTGCCAAGTTGGGCTGGTTTCAGAGAGCCAAGTGGTTCCTGCAATCTGCCAGCCAGAAGATGGGCAGGTCAGTTTTAATTCCAGGGAAAGGGGCCCTAGTGTGTGTTTGGGGACCTGTGGCTGGGAGTGGCCGGCTGGCTCCTGAAAATCCACAATACGCAGGATGGTTCCCAGATGAAAGGTGGCACCAGTGCCAAGTCGGGCTGGATTGATAGAGGCAAGTGGCTCCTGCAATCTGCCAGCAAGAAAATGGGCAGGTCAGTTTTACTTCCAGGGAAAAGGGCCGTGGTTTGTGTTTGGGGGCCAGTGGCTGGGAGTGGCCGGCTGGCTCCTGAAAATCCACGATGCACAGGGTGCTTCCCAGATGAAAGGTGGCACCAGTGCCCAGTCAGGCTGGTTTGATACAGGGAAGTGGCTCCTGCAATCTGCCAGCCAGAGGCGGGCGGGTGAGTTTTGTTTGCCAGGGAAAAGGGCCGTGGTTTGTGTTCGGGGGCCTGTGGCTGGGAGTGGCCGGCTGGCTCCTGAAAATCCACGATACGCAGGATGGTTCCCAGATGAAAGGTGGCACCAGTGCCAAGTTGGGCTGGTTTGAGAGAGCCAATTGGTTCCTGCAATCTGCCAGCCAGAAGATGGGCAGGGCAGTTTTAATTCCAGGGAAAGGGGCCGTAGTGTGTGTTTGGGGGCCTGTGGCTGGGAGTGGCCTGCTGGCTCCTGAAAATCCACGATACGCAGGATGGTTCCCAGATAAAAGAGCAGCAGTGCCAAGTCAGGCTGGTTTGATAGTACCAAGTGGCTCCTGCAATCTGCCAGCCAGAAGATGGGCAGGTCTGTTTTAATTCCAGGGAAAAGGGCCGTAGTACTTGTTTGGGAACCTGTGGTTTGGAGTGGCCGGCTGGCTCCTGAAAATCCACAATACGCAGGATGGTTCCCAGATGAAAGGTGGCACCAGTGTCGAGTCAGGGTGGTTTGATAGAGTCAAGTGGCTCCTGCAATCTGCCAGCCTGAAGAGGGGTGGGTTAGTTTTGTTTGCAGGGAAAAGGGCCGTGGCTTGTGTTCGGGGGCCTGTGGCTGGGAGTGGCCGGCTGGCTCCTGAAAATCCAGGATACGCAGGATGGTTCCAGATGAAAGGTGGCACCAGTGTCGAGTCGGGCTGGTTTGATAGAGGGACGT